>NC_041405.2:4933884-5196384 GCF_900747795.2 Erpetoichthys calabaricus | reverse complement strand
TGCGCAGAGCAAACCCAAACGCAAAACACACACCACACAGGCAACAGCTCAGCAAAAAAAGCGAGGGTCGCGGTCGGTCGCCTTCACCGCTAAGCAAACTGTCACTTATGCGGCATTGTGACTGTGTCCCCCAATGCACAGGACAAGCACAGAAGAGGCTGTGCCCAGTGGAAACCCCCAAATAGTGTATGAGGGGACGTGTGTGTTAAGTGTGCCCACTGTGTGTCCAGGTGGGCTCCTGCCTGATGTTCCCGGGGTAGGTTCTGCTAGGTAGACCTTGCACGATTACTTTACTTTAAAACTAATTTAACAACTGAAACTTGGTGTTAATGTAACACTGCAGATGTCACTGAGTGAAACCGACGTGAGAAACGAGAGATCGCGACGTGAAAATGAGTCGCGTCCGGTGACCTTGTCAACTTTTAGCCTTTGTACAGAAATGATGGGGGCAGCAGACATGTGACACGCAGCCAGCGGCAGTGGCCTCGTAATCGGAGCGGCGGTGACACGTAGCGGGCTCAGATTAGAAACATCTCGAGAGTATGAGCTTCACTTCTCCAAAAGGTCTCCGTGGAAGTCCCGCTTTAATAGTTTAGACGTTAAGGGGTCATTTAGCGCTGCCCGCCTTCCGCCTTCCGCCTACCGCACCGCTGAACGGGATAAACGGGACCGGAACGCGTATGAACGGCTCATGGGTTATTACGGAGTAAGATAGTCATTATGGCACCGAGTGAGTCATAAGAGCCAAGCAAAGGAAGAGGGCAGATGAACTTTAATGTGCCGATGTTTGCCCACACTGCTGACAGGAATAAACGCGTTAAAAATAAGAATACAAAAATACACTCGGAGTTCATTTTGTCGTTTAATTTGAATAAGCGCCGACTCCATCAGCCTACACACAATAGGGTCATCGTCACTTAGCTACATGTACAGTAAACGTGTGGGTGCCTCCCTCAAGGGGGTCACCCTGCAATATCATGTCGAGCCCCCCAACATGCACCCCATGCCCCCCAACACAGTCCCTCAGGACTTTCATCTGGAGCTGAGCATCTGTAAGTGTGTGTGTAACTAACTGCGTGGGAGTCTGCACAGATATAAATATAAATATATAACTGTGTGCGGAGATATAAAAATATATACATGCAGTATATTTACATATAACACTTATAAGAGAAGAAATTCTTCGCTATTTGCAGAAGGCCCGAGGAAAAATGGTCTTCACTAACGGATCAGTTTGACCTTCCTGAGGCCGACAATAAACATCAATGATAAATTAATTTTAATTTTAAGAGAATAACAAAGATTTCTTCATTATAAAGAGTGGTCTCTGCGCTTAGCTGTGGTGTTTTCAGTAGAGCACCGATGTTAGCAGGTCTGACTGCCAGCCAGCTACTGTGCATTGCGCTCTGAGCCCCACCTGTGTCCCTTTTTATTTTGATCTTATTTATTTGTTCGTATGTAAAAAAAATATGCAGAAAAAATAATCATCAATGTCATATGAGATAACCCAGAACTGTTCCAAAAAGTATAACATTTTCACCCTTAATTTCATCCATCCATCCATTTTCCAACCCGCTGAATCCGAACACAGGGTCACGGGGGTCTGCTGGAGCCAATCCCAGCCAACACAGGGCACCAGGCAGGAACCAACCCTGGGCAGGGTGCCAACCCACCATAGGACACACACCCACACACACACACACTACAGACAATTTAGGATCTCCAAAGCACCTAACCTGCATGTCTTTGGACTGTGGGAGGAAACCCACGCAGACACGGGGAGAACATGCAAACTCCAAGCAGGGAGGACCCGGGAAGCAAACACTCAGGTCTCCTAACTGTGAGGCATATATATGTATGTGTGTGTGTGTATATATATATATATATACATATATATATATATATATATATATATATATATATATATATATATATATATATATATATATATATATATATATATAAAGAGTAAAAAATGAGTGCCATCAGGTGGAAGGCTGCAAGTCATCGATTCACAGGACACGAGTCCATCCCAGTCCTACGGGTGACTTCAGAGTCCCCCATTGATCTAACCTGCAAGTCTTTGATTTAAGGGAGGACAGCAGAATAAAACACACAGAGAGACTCACACAAAGCATGAGAATGAGGAGGACAGCGCAGAAAATGGCACAGGATTTGAACCCGGGTCGCTGCAGATGTAGAGCGTAGGAAATTCTGTTCTACTCTCGGCTTGAAGCACATTAGAGAAAGCGCTCTTTCCATTCAAGTAGACAGATAGCTAGATGAAGTGATAGGAAAGGCACTATATAATAGACACACAGAAAGGAGAGACACTGTCCAGAACATTGCTAGACAGAAAACATTTTTTGGGCCGACAGACATGACGGACCTTTCTAAAGGAGTCCCGTTTACAAGACGATATTTTAGGGTGACCTCCTGCACACTTCCACTCGCTCCTCATTTCCATTTGCTTATTTGTCCGATTCCTTTATCCAAGGCGACTCACAGTATTTCTGCTATAGTTGATTACATTTCTTTTTGTTTTCACCCCCCCAATTGGAGCACAAACAGGTCATGTGACTTGCTCGGGGTCACACCCAGTCCGTTGTGGGATTTGAACCCACAGCCTCAGGGTTTACAGTCCAAAGACCTCACCACTACGCCACCCTGATCTGTTCCTTGATGGTCTTAAGGGTCTTGGGCATTGGCAGAATGTGGACAGAAGGAATAAGATTGGCACCACACTTCCCTCCACCCAAAGACCACCCTACTTATCCTCCCCCAAATATGACCACATGCCCCCTTAGCAACTTGCACGAGAGGCTGGTGAGAGATGTGCCCTCTGGTCACAGCCACTACCAGGGTGGGCATTAACCTGCCACTGCAGCACTTTTACCACAATATTAAAGTTTTACTTAAAAATTGAAAAAAAAAAAACATGAAACAAAGCTACGGATAAACCCATTTCCTGACCCGGACCCCTGAGGTTGTGTGCGCCGCATTAGGACATTAGAACATCAGAATGCACAGCAGATGTCGATTTGTGCCACTCGGTGCAGCGGTGGGTCAGCTCCTGGCTGAAGCCCTTTGTTGTTATTCACAGACCCCTCTCGACTCGGTCCACACCCCCCTTATAAAACTCTTACTAGGAGACTCAACACCAATGAGTTCAATAACCCAGACACCCCCCCGGTCCCATCGGCACAGCCACTTTGGAGGGTACTTACAGTGCAGGAGATGAGTTAGGAGCAGGACGACGAGAGCCATGACTGAAGTAAGAGCGGGCGCGGGGTTGTGAGAGTACATAGAAGATCAAACGGTGTCGTCACATTTCCTTCTCTGTTGTAAGGGGAAATAACGGCAAGCGTCAGGTAGTCAGAGGAAAGCGCGCTGTGCAAACAGTGCTGAAAACTTCAAAAGGAATTGGAGAAAATAAAATATACAAATGGGTTCAAGTTTCCAGCTGCAATAGCATCCTTCTGCCTAGTAGGGGGCGCCACATCTTAATGACTGCTTTATCATGCGTCATTCCGCCCACCTCAGCCAGAATTAATGCCCAGCACCAGGTTCAGGGGTTGGGGGCTATGTTGGGGGGGCGGGTAGAGACTCAAAGTTCATAGATGTAAGCTCACCAGGTGGTCCATCTGTGGTGCAAATTTACGCCATCAGATAGTTACATTTTTTTTACAGGGACCACCAAGAAGTGTACAGTGCAGATGGATATGTACCTTCAACCTGGCGATGTCACACGCTGCCCACTCCCAGTTGATCTTATCTAGCAATGGCATAGAAACCATTAACAAAAATACTCCAAGGTGGTGGCACCCATTGGAAAAACAAGATGGCGCCACGGGAGAAGGCGTTTCATCGAAAGAAGAAATAACCTTAAGCACCAGGTACCCAGGCCCTCAGAATCCTCAAAAAGGAAAGCAAGAAGCCACACAACACAGACCGTGACGGTGGGCACTATGATCGTCTCCTAAAACGATTTCCACCTTAAGCTTGTCTCTTTGTATTCAGGTTTGGGGGCGGGGGGGGGGTAACACCTCTTGTCTTCCAGGAGGTGGGGCCAAGGAAGCTATGGTGCTCACCGTACACGTTCTAATCATGTGACTTAGAAGTGGCTCCATACAATCATTTACAGACCAAGTGATAAAACCTTGATGTGTAATCCCTGCACTGCAAGGTCTATTTTTCAGTTCAATCCCACCACTGACACCAACATCAGTCTGCTAATGTTTAATAATGAGGGTTTTATTTTTGTACATATCATGTGACTTAGAAGGTGCTCCATACAATCATTTACAGACCAAGTGATAAAGCCTTGATGTGCAATCCCTGCACTGCAAGGTCTATTTTTCAGTTCAATCCCACCGCTGACACCAACATCAGTCTGCTAATGTTTAATAATGAGGGGTTTTTTTTTTGTACATATGCATGTGATTGACGAACATTTGTGGAGTTCACCTGACTCCCTGATGACATTCTAGTTTGGACCCCCACCACAGATATCAGCTTGGAGTCGGCCTCTTGCTTAGTTCACCAGGCAGGCCTTTTGCTTAGTTCAGTGTCCAGTTTATTAGGTACAGCCCCCCGTTTCACCTCAATTCTCCATTACACATGCCGTACGTCCTGCGATGCGGGTGTGTGGTGTAACTCCAACAAAGCACAATTTCTAGCATCCATTAATTTAGCATTGGGATGGGCGAAATGAGTGACTGCTTGGTTGCTTTAACCTTCTCAGCGGACAGATTTCAGGTTCAAGGCCGAGGCCCGAAAGGCTTGTCAAGCTGGACGGGAGTGAAATGCATTCTGGGAAAGTGGAGAGGCAAGGCAGGACATTAGAATGTTTTGCATGACCAGCCGTCGGCGGTCACCTAAGCCAGTGTTTCTCAGGCAATGGCCTCTGACCCGATTTGCAATTGTGGTTCACATGTTGGTTGTGGTGGTCCATGAGTAGATCACGAGTGGGTCACTTAAGCGATCAGCAGCGCTGATTGATATGTTTTCCCTGTTTCTAAGCAAGCTTGTTTCACTTTCACCAAGGGGGGGGACCCCCAATCATGCTCATTGTACCAAGGGGGCGATTTGCAACAGCTGCTAGTGGGTCTTCAATGAATTGATAAAGGCAGTGGGGGCTGAATGAGTAAGAATTAGCCACCTTGAGTAGCGCAAATGAAAATAAACCGTAAAGGACCCTCCATTAGTCAGATAACACATGAGACCCTGGTAATAAGAAGAATAATAATAATGGAAGATTTGATTACTGTGGCTGGTGTGGACAATTTCTAGAACATTATTACCCCATTGTTTCCAAATGACCCGATTGATATGAATACAAATCTAATGATACAAATGATATGAATGATGATGCAAATGAGAGAGCACAGTCATGTGACACATACAGACTAATCTCCCTGCCTCCCTTGACCCTCTTCAGTTGGCATGCCGCTCAAACAGGACGCCATATGCTCTGCCCTTCACCTCTCCCTGACACATCTGGATTAAAAAGACACACATGTCAGGATGCTATTGGTAGACTTTAGCTCCGCCTTCAAAAGCTGGTTTGTAAAACTGAGCAGGTTGGGCCTGAACATCACCCTCTGCAATTGGATCCTGGACTTCTTCACAGAGAGGCCCCAGTCAGTTCGGATGGGCTGCAACACTTCCAGGAACATCACACTGAGCACTGGAGGGCCGCAGGGCTGTGTGCTTAGTCCACTGCTCTTCACCCTGCTGACTCACGACTGCACAGCCACGCACAACACCAAGTACATCATCAAGTTTGTGGATGATACGACGGTGCTGGGACTGATAAGCAGGGATGATGAAACAGCATACAGAGATGAGGTGGAACAGCTGTCCGCATGGTGTGAAGACAACAATCTATCTCTCAATGTCGACAAGACAAAAGAGATAATCGTGGAGTTCAGAAAATCACATCCTGCCCACATCCCACTCAGCATCAACGGTTTAGATGTGGAGACTGTTAGGTGTACCAAGTTCCTCGGTGTGCACATAACTGAGGAACTTACGTGGACACATAACACCTCATCACTAATCGAGAAAGCCCAGCAGAGACTACAACACTTCCTGAGGTGACTGAAGCGAGCAAGTCTTCCCCCTTCCATCCTCACCATGTTCTACAGAGGCACCATTGAGAGTGTCCTGACCAGCCGCATCACTGTCTGGAATGGAAACTGCAACATATCCGACCGCAATGGATAGTGAAGACAGCAGAGAACATTACTGGGGTGCCTGTCCCTTCACTACAGGACATATTTTACAAACGTAGTGTCCTGTGCACTGTGCAGGACCCCCTTACACCCCTCACATGGACTTTTCACACTTTTGCCATCCAAGAGAAGATACTGCAGCATCAGAGCCAGATGTGCCAGGCTGCAGGAGAGTTTTTACCCCCAAGCTGTTAGACTCCTTAACACCAGGCTGCCCCCTGGGACCTTCCACACGTCCTCGACCACCTCGAAAAACAGAACTTTTATACATGTGAGCCACTGACCTGTAAAGACGAGTGTGCAGGGAGAGAAGAACTGAAAATCTCATAGTGACCTTTAAGGATTTGGACACTCTTGAGATCCTTCTGCTGTGAAACATTCTGACCTGTCATTGTCTACACGTCTTAAACAACTATCAGCATACACTGGTCACTTCTGTATGATCTATATCTATTATTTATTTATTATATTACATATCCTACACATCAATATTGCTGCTACTTCTTTGTCTTGTCTTTGCACAAGGTCTTGTCTTGTTTGTGTTTTAATTTTAAATCCATCCATCCACCCATTATCTAACCCGCTGAATCCGAACACAGGGTCACGGGGGTCCACTGGAGCCAATCCCAGCCAGCACAGGGCGCAAGGCAGGAACCAATCCCGGGTAGGGTGCCAACCCACCACAGGACACACACAAACACACCAAGCACACACTAGGGCCAATTTAGAATCGCCAATCCATCCAACCTGCATGTCTTTGGACTGTGGGAGGAAACCCATGCAGACACGGGGAGAACATGCAAACTCCACGCAGGGAAGAGCAAACCCAGGTCCCCAGGTCTCCCAACTGTGAGACAGCAGCGCTACCCACTGCTCCACCGTGCTGCCCTTTAATTTTAAATTTAAATTTTAATTCTATTTTTAATTTATTATTTGCACGTCATGTTGTTACACTGTGGACCCTGAGCTTCGCAATTTCGTCTATCTGTATACTTGTATATGGCTGAGATGACAATAAAGTTCACTTTGACTTTGACAGTATGGCAAGAGAAGCCTGTGGCCACGTTGGTTTTTATTTTTTTGAATGGGTAAGCACGTCTGTTAGTGCCACGTGCACATATTGTCTGAGCACTCAGATTGTGGCACATCACTCAGACCGAACGTGCATGTGAGCAGTCTGAGTCTGGTGACTCTACCAGGCAGTGTGAGTAGTCGCTTGACCGCCGTTTCTAAAAGAATAAGCCCGCAATAAGAGGGGACATGTAACTGGCACAGAGCTGGTTTGACGTTTCTTCCACTCCCCCATTAAGAAAAAGGTGTTAAGAGTTTAGAGGGCACCTTTTGTGTCAGGTGCCCATCTCAGTTGATCTAATAAAACAATTAAACCTTAGTGACTTTGGACATGGCATGGCAGTTGGCACTCAGTGTGTTCTTTCTAGAATCCCCAAAACACTTGTCATTGTGGGCTTTGCATGTACAACTAAAACTAATAAAAAAAACAAAAAGTGTTAGGCAACCCTGTGCACAAAAAACGCTTGGGGCCCAGAGGGTGCGTTTTGGTGCCAAAGGTAAAATAACACGTTTGAAGGACTTCATCTCGGCGCCATCTAGTGGTGGAGTTAATCCCTCTTGTTCATGTCACTTTGTGTTAGTGAGTGCCATCTAGTGGTGTTAGTTTAGTTGTTAGCCATTTTGCTTCTTCAGCACACATGAGCTGATGGAGTCCGTGACCAGAGCTCCACAGATGCACAGATCTTTCCAACAATCCCCTTCATACACCACATGGCTCAACAGTATATGGACGCCCCCCTCCAAAGTACTGAGTTCAGGTGTTTTATTGTAAATGAGTGCATCAGATCAGACATCTCCATTGGCAGTAGGATGGAACATACTAAAAAGCTCAGTAACTTTATACGTG
The DNA here is from genome assembly GCF_900747795.2 of Erpetoichthys calabaricus. NCBI lineage: Eukaryota > Metazoa > Chordata > Cladistia > Polypteriformes > Polypteridae > Erpetoichthys > Erpetoichthys calabaricus. The sequence goes on along the minus strand of NC_041405.2, from coordinate 5,188,230 downwards.
GCACTGTCATAGGATGTCACTTTTGTCACACATCTGTGCGTGAAATCTCCGCTCTGTTAGATCTGCCCTGGTCAACTGTAAGTGCTGTTATTGTGATGGAAGCACCAGAACTTTATGCAAGCAACATGAGCCCATGGAGCCATCAAGACTACAGGGCAGTTGTGGTCATGTGCTGCTGTGGCAGACAGACTTCCACCAGAGAAAGCCCAGGAGGAATCTATCTATCTATCTATCTATCTATCTATCTATCTATCTATCTATCTATCTATCTATCTATCTATCTATCTATCTATCTATCTATCTATCTATCAGTGTTTTCGATATCAGGGGACCTTAAAACATTGAGATCCATCAAAAACCGGAGATCGAAATTTTTGATGATTCTAAAGCTTTCGCTCCTCCTACATAGACGATAGGTTATGGCAGAGGAGGGCACAGAGTCAAGTATCTGTCTGTGAAGATTCTCAGTCATCCTGGTGAAATTTTCTGGTAGTTGAGTCATGGCAACTGGACTTCTTTCTTGTTCGGTAGATACGTTTTGTTGCTCATCCAAGCAGCTTCTTCAGTCAAAAATCATTCCAAAATTTTTAACTCCGTGTTACCTGTGAGCCTGCAGTCAGTGAAGGGCACAGTTAAAAAATAAAGTGGGCTGAATGGAATTGATGACACCCAACGGAAGGGCAAGGCCTATCTGAAGATCTCTGCAGGCCAAGCGCATCACTTGATGGCTCCAGTTTATCCACACTTGGATGGACGCTTCCATGTGATAACTCACCTCTGTCACTGACTGGCCACAAGTGATATGGAGGTGGACCCTGGGTAATTACAGTGAGTGTGCTGTGAGATTCTTAAGGCTTATGCATGTAATGATTACACAGACAGTACAACAGTGATGAAAGAGAAGGACATGAAGAACACAGGACAATTCTGGACTAATTGTAATTTCACTAGCAATTACTGAATTACTGAGATCTGCTGAGATCAGGACAGACTTCCACTGGAGAAAGCCCAGGAGGGAAGGAGCGACCAGTTGGTCTCCAGAACTGTGACTGTGTCTGACATTCTCTGTTCTTACTGGCCGTGGACCCCCGCGGTTTATTTTCCTCATTCACGCTGTGGACTGAGTTTTTGTTTTGCTCTCCCTTGTTGGCGATTGTCCATAACCTAATGCTGATGTTAAGGGGCAGGTCAGGTTAGGCTTTTTTTTTTTTTTTTTGGTACTGCTTGCCATCCTGTGTGTTAAAAAAATCTTTATTTTTTTTATGCATATGCATATGCATAACGTAATTAATAATTTCTTAAGTTCGTAACTCCCTTTAAACCTGTGAGCTTGCATTCAGTAAAGGGCTACAGAAAAATAAAGTAAGCTGGAATTGACGACACCCAACTGACTGGCAGGGCCAAGTGCATCACTTGATGTCTCCAGGTTATCCACACTTGGATGGACGCTTCCATGTAATAACACACCTCTGTCACTGTGGAGGTGGACTCTGGGTAATTATGTGCTGTGCATTCCTTATATTATACACATGTATTAACTAGACTCATAGTACAACAGTGATGAAAGAATGTGCTAGACCAGGGGTGTCCAACACCTGACATGGTGGGCCGCAGTGACTGCAGGTTTTCATTCAGACCCTTTTCCTAATCAGCAAGCAGTTTACGCTGCTAATGAACTCCTTTTCCCTTCATTTTAATAGCCCTGTTTTTAAGGATTCAGTCCTCTGAATTGATTAATTTCTTCATTAAATGGCAGCCAAACAGAAATGAGACGTGAAACGAGCCAACAGATAACCAGCTAAACGTCAAACTCCAGCCAGTTTCACTCCAACCAGTTTCTTAATTCTTGCTGTTAATTAAAGTCGTTATTGAATATCAGGACGTGTTGCTGCTCTCATCCTGCCACAGCAGACGGTTAATTTTCTGTTTTTTCTAAGACCACCGTCAAGAGACCTGAGCAGACCAACCTGATCAAGACCTTCACCTTTCTTTATTTTCAGGTGAGCTGCTCATGTGACGGCTCGTTTTGTGTCTCATTATTGTTTGGCTGCTCATTAAGGAAAAAGAGGCAACTAAGGGGTCTGAGTCACGTCAATTAAAACGAAGGCAAAACAGCAGCAAAAATGGCTCACTAATTAAGAAGATGGTTAGAATGAAAACCTGCAGCCACTGCGGCCCACCAGGACCAAAGTTGAACACCCCTGTACTAGAAGGACATGAAGAACACAGGACAAGTTAGAATTAATTGTACTTTGTCTACCGGTGACGGTATTATGAGATCTGCTGAGATTCTTGGCTTACCACATAACAGAGTAGAACCGGTGAATGGCCAAATGTGTAAAAGCTGAGGCACATCCTGTGAGGTTGTTGTCAGGGGTAAAACATGGAAGATCTCAGAAGAACATTAGGTACTGGATGGGATCAGTTGAGGGGCCAGAGATCACCATGGGAAGGGTGTTGGCCCAAAAATTGCTGGTGGGAAATGTGAAAATTGCATAAACACCAGGGCAAAGTGATACTCTGGATTCTACCTCGGCTATTGCAGCCTGGAGACCCTGCTAGACAGACTGAGCAGCTCACTGTGAGACGCCAGAAGAACTTCCACCTGAGCAGTAGGCACACTGGGTGTCAGAATCCTCAATATGATGGGAATACCAGTGGTCCTTATTTAGATTTTCTTGCATACCTGAGAGATTTCTTCTTTGAGGATTATGGTGGTTACATCTGTGTTTCACCTATCGGCTTGGTTTTGTTTATATATAATGTAAGTGGCATGAAGGATAAGATGGGTATGTCTGCTAGACGAGAAAATTAGTTTTTTTCCCAGCTGGAGTAATATAAGGGATGGACCAGTGGAAGCCTGAGTTACATCCCCCAAACAACAGGTGGCTTTGGTCCTACCGAGCCATCCCAGTTTAGACACCCACAAGGGTGCATGGGAGTTCTAGTTCAGAAGGTGCAGCCCTGGTTTCCTCAGGACCTAGTAAGCCCATACTATGGCACTGGAAGCATTCCTGGGTCTGGCATAACAGGAGCCCACCATCTCACCTCAAGGAGTCAGCATGTGCCACTTAACAGGAGAAGCAGAAGGAGAAGATGAAGATTTAATTGGTGTGACCGGTGGTTTGGTTATTTGTGCAGACTAGGAGAGCTCCATTGTTGTTACAATATTTATTTATATCGTTTCCGCTGCCCATTTTCTTTCTTAATCAGTGGCACTTTTTTGCACTACTGTTGTTAGGACAACACTCGCATTGCTAGGGGTGTGTCCTCAGAGGTCATGAACTGCCAACCATGAGATTAAACAGCCCCACCACGTTATTTCCATATCTGAGAAACAGATTCTCCAAAACCCTCTTGTTGTTACCTTGATCAATGACTTTCCTTAATTCTCCAGGTCTCCGAATTTGGTCTCGTGTTTTGGCTTTGGTCGTTAGTATTTTGTGACCTCCCAGTGTTTGATCTTCGCTTTGTTTTTGACTTGGCCCTTTTCTCCGGGTTGCCTTTTTCGATCTCCGTGCTTCCATTACGTCAGATTTTTCTCAAGGTATAATGTGAGCTACCACAGCTATGCTGACGACACACAGCTGTATTTATCAATAGCGCCTGATGACCCCGACTCTCTTGTCTCACTGACCCCAATGTCTTACTTGTGTTTCTGAGTGGATGAGTAGTCATTTTCTCAAACTAAATAAGGAGAAATCAGAAATCTTAGTGATTGGTAACAATGGATAAGATGAGGGTATTAGAATTAAATTTGATCCAATAGGCTTAAGAGTCAAGACGGAGATAAAGAATTTAGGGGTAATTATTGACTTGGACCTGAATTTTAAATCACATATTAATCAGATTACTAGCACAGCATTTTTTCACTTAAGAAATATAACAAAAGTTAGACCTCTTATAACATTGCAAGATGCTGAAAAATTAGTTCATGCCCAGATGGGTCACTGCCAATGTGACCTTTACAAGTTGTGCCCACACCCTGATTGTGTCACCAGCATCTTCTTACATCCCATTGACATGCAGATCAACTCAAAGGACAGCTCTGAAGTGATGTGGTAGGAGTGAATGTGCCATTTAGTGGAGTGGCATCAAGCTTCTATGCTAAAGAGGTTTGGGAAATGGTTGAATGCGCCAGCTGGAAGGCACTATAATAAAAAAAGGCAAATTAAATGAGGTAAATGTGTAAAATAAGATGGATTTTACTTATGCAAAAACAAAATGAGTACACGGTGCTTCATGTTGTTATCGACTCTCAGATGAATGGTCTGGTGACTCCGTCGTCATCGCCATCAGGCTTCCTCAGTTGCACAAGTCAGCATAGCAGCACTTGGCCTTAATGGAATTAGGGCTGCCATTCTCCAAAATGAAGCAATCGCTGGATTTGATGCATCGCCGGGCGTAGCCATCTGAAACACAACACATTGGGAGTGAAGCAGCAGGCCTTCTGGTGGTCCTTACATCACAAGTGAGGAGAAAACAAACACGTGGGAAGTGAAGAGCTGCATGGCGGCACAAGGGGCAAAGTCGCTGGGGGTGTTGGGGGAGGAGGTTACTTACATAAAGGAGGCAGGAAGACCATATTGACACAGGCGTTCTCGTTGTAACCACAGGTCTGGACGGTCGTAGTGCAACTCCCAAACTTGCTTGAGACGATACAGTTGTAGCACTTCAAGCAATCACCTGAAGAAAAGAAACAGATACGCAATCAGGTGTCTTTCAGCATTATGAACAAAATGCCATGTTATTATACATCCATCCATTTTCTAAACCTGCTGCATCCTTAGAAGGGACACAGGGAGGCAGGGAGGCATTTAGCATTGAGAGCCCACAAAATCAGCGTATCTGTGGACTGTGCCAGGAGGAAACAAACACAAACACGGGGAGAACATGCAAACTCCATGCAGAGAACACCTGGGAACCCTGGTCTCCTTACAGCAAGGCAGCAGTGCTACCCCTGCTGTTATTATTATTATTATTATTATTATTATTATTATTATTATTATTATTATTATTATTATTATTATTATTATTGTTATTACTGCAGATAGACTGATTGACTGCTGGAAATTTCTACACTCAACAATATTCAAGGTGACTGTTTTTACTGTCCTTCTTTCATCAGATATTTCTACTGACAGCAATTGTGAATGTGACAGGCTGGATTTAGCCTTTGCCATTCTATGGAAGGCAGTATATGATAGATAGATAGATAGATAGATAGATAGATAGATAGATAGATAGATAGATAGATAGATAGATAGATAGATAGATAGATAGATAGATAGATAGATAGATAGATAGATAGATATTGTGGCGGACAGCCGGGTCCCATACCCGGCAGGGACGCCCCTGCTACTTATGTTCCCAGGGAGCAGCCATGGACAGCTCAATACCTCCCCCGGGTCGCTTGGTGGCAGCCTCCCTGACCAACAGTGATTCCCCAACCTCCCGCAGGGCTCCATGGGAGATGGAGTCCTCCACAGCCTGGTTGGGGGTTCAGGTGGCCGCTAGGGGGAGCTGCATGGAGTCAGCAGCCAGGCTGGACGAATCTTCAGCCCCACCCGGAAGTGCGATTAGGACCAGATGGTCAAGCACCTGGAACACTTCCGGGTGGGCTATAAAAAGGGCCAGCCACCACCACTCAGAGAGCCAGGGTTGGGAGGAGGAGGACTAAGCTTAAGGAGGAGTGGTGGGAGAGGAGAAAGGATTGTTGCTGTGTTGGACTTGAGCTTTGTGGGACTGTGTATTGCCTGTGGGTCACGGGGAAGACGTGCGCCCATGAGTGAAGAAAAATAAAGGCTTTGTGCATTCATTACGTTCCTCTGTGTCCATATGTGCCGGGTCGGGTGCCTATATAGCGCCTTTGTTACAATAGATAGATAGATAGATAGATAGATAGATAGATAGATAGATAGATAGATAGATAGATAGATAGATAGATAGATAGATAGATAGATAGATAGATAGATAGATAGATAGATAGTGTAGTAGGCAGGATTACATAGATAGATAGATAATTTACTCACCATAGCCCAGTACCACGGCCAGGGCCAATGCCAACACCACAGTCTTCATGGTTGAAATGTTTCTGTGGGAGAAACCAGACACACCTGAGAGGACATTTCTCAGCAATGTTCTGAGATTTGTTGTCATTTGATGTTTTTGTGCACTGAAGCAGTCTGCTCATCATGAGACAATGGGGGGGGGATGGGGGTCCTGGAAGCAGAGCTTAGAAGGACATCTTGCTCAGGAGCTGTGGACCTTTCATTAATGCCCTTTTTGAAGTGTTTTCTTATTAGTAGCTTAATAAATCATTCACCATTTAATTACTCTGATGGTGGCTCAGTGGTCAGTGCTGATTGTATCTTTGTTTCATTCTCAGCTCAGTCACTGCCTCTATGGTGTTTGCACATTCTCTTTGTGTTACAGTTTACTCACAGTTATTTGTTTATTACCAGTTCAGTGGACACAGGTCAAGAACTTCAGTTCATGTTCACATCAAACACCAGAACAGGGAACAAATATGATTTTGACAGTGGCTTGATTGTTAGTGCCAGACCCCCTGGTTTGAATGTTTCAACTGTTGATTTTCCTAGGACTTGTTTGAGCCGAAAGAAAGGCTACGCCAACTCAGATAACCAGCTGTGGTGAGCGGAAAAGCATCTCAGATGGGCTACAACATCTCAGAACATGCAAAACGGGCCGTTTTCAAGTAATTGATCAAAGTTGTATGGAATATCTGGAGAAAACTACACACAGGCGCACAGTCCTGCAGACCCAGTCTGATGTTTGGAAGTTAGAATGTCGTGGGTAAAGAAAACTGTGAGCCCCGGACTCGTATATTTCTGTATGCCTGTGTCTTTTCTTTGGAGTCTGAAAACCCGTGAATTTCAATGTGATCGTCCTAACATACCTGGAACTTGACAGCCTTTACTGGGTCAAACAAACAGAGCATTCGAGGAAAATCACAAATAAAAACACAGATCAAAATAAAACACGTAAAGCGCTTTGAAAAGAGAACGAGACAAAATGTCAATTGAAGAGTGTTGACTAAAAAAGATGCGCGCTCACGGCCACGAGCGCGACTTGGCGGTCATTTAAAAAGTTTACGGACGGGGAGCCGCTATTTGACACTTAAAAGTGGAAAAAACTGAACACAAAATCTACAAGTCGAACTCTTTCAAGCTATAATCGAAACTGTAAACTAATGTTAACTCTGTTTTATGTATGCGACATTCAAGAAGGAGTTGCTTACTTAGGAAATAGTAAATTACCGTATTAGTCGATTATTAACATATTTGCATTGCTGTGGCATTAAAAATTACTCTCTATTATTATTATTATTATTATTATTATTATTATTATTATTAGTCATTTAGCCCGTTACAATAACGGGCGCTAAAACAGTAGTGCATAAACATTAGTAGGAACAGTCTATATTAAATGGCAAGGGACCTTGACCTCATTCTTTTTCTTGGTCGTATTTTTCTTTGTCTTTCAGCCTTTCTTTTGTTGATGTTTACTTGCTGAGCTGACTGTTCTTCGTGGGCTGCCGCCGTGTATTGTGTGTCTTTAATTTTCTGTGACAGTAATACCGTCTTGTATGTCCACTGGCTTGTACGTCCGTAATATACCTTTAATTTTCTCTGGCGGTAATACAGGCGTGCGCGTCGGTAATATGCCATTAATTTTCTCTGACAATAATACTGGCTTGTATGTGGCTGTAATATGAGTCACTGTATTGTGTAACTGTCCTGTGGTGGGATGGCACCCTGCCCAGGATTGGTTCCTGCCTTGTGCCCTGTGTTGGCTGGGATTGGCTCCAGCAGACCCCCGTGACCCTGTAGTTAGGAATATAGCGGGTTGGAAAATGGATGGATGGATGGATGTATTGTGTACCTTTAATTTCTTCCCGCAGTAATACTGGTTTGTATTTCTGTAAAACACCTGTAACTTTCTCTGACAGTAATATCGCGCATCACACCGCGCCCCGCGCATGCGCACTTCACCAGAACACACACATGGACACCTGGACTGACACAGGGATTTTATTAATGAGGATTATTATTATACTTGGTTTGACCTACATCAAATTATACTGTAAAAAGTATTGCAAACACTGCATGATAAACACAGTTGATAAAAACAAAACGGAGCGAACCCCGCACGCCTGACTCACCTCTCCGCTGCCCGCTGCTCGATACCCGCTCCTCCGCGTGCCCTGCCTCTTTATATAAGCCGGCTGCGGATTGCACAATGGGAACATGACAATGACACCTTTGTCACTTATTGTAGCTTTTGCAATGTTCTCACTTTTCTTTCACATTTACAACTGGAACTTCAGGCTCGGCCAGGCGACCGCATTTGGTTCCAGCTGTCCGCTGGGCACATGGGGACTTCCTGGCACAGAGCTGACTGCGCTCAAGTGGCACGATGACAATGCAGTCAAACTTCTGTCCAGTGGATTTTTTTTTCCTCCATTTAGCTGCCTCAAGTGCAGCTGTTGTGTTACAGGTCACAAATGTGACCAGTTGTTCTTTGCCTCTGGGGCATGGGATTGAATTCAAGCAGGATGTGGCAGAAAGGAATCTCAGAATCCGAGGAGGAACATTAAAAAAATTAAAATAAATCATCACACAAAGCACTTTTATTGTAAACGAAAGTGACAACAGATGTGGCTGGAAGAGGGTTGGGTTTAGGTGAGTTTCTCTAATAGGGCGTGAGGAGCTTCATATGATCAATTAAACTCTACATGGCTCCATTCAAACAGTGAGAGGGGTATTAAAATACTTTAATCCATCCATCCATTTTCCAACCCGCTGAATCCAAACACAGGGTCACGGGGGTCTGCTGGAGCCAATCCCAGCCAACACAGGGCACAAGGCAGGAACCAATCCCGGGCAGGGTGCCAACCCACCGCAGTACTTTAATCCCAATTTAGATTTTATTTGGGGAGGCACGAGGGTCACGAGGCGAAAATGACGTCAGATTTGGGGATACGCTCCTGTACGCAACTGGTGCACGCAGAAACTTTCTAAGTGGCTGCCGTGGATCCAAAATTGTGAGACTGGTAACGTGGATGGCAGAATGATAAACCAAGGGCTGAATATGATGCAACAACTCGTCGAAACACAAGGAGGACATATAGAAACATTTGAAATACATCTGCTCATCATGTAAGTGACCCACTCAGGAGAATTTTACACTCGCCTTTCCCTCGCGACTTTTGGTCAAAACATCTGAAGCTTCACCTTCTGTTTTCTTCCTCTTAAAGTCAGTAACAGCAGACACAGCTCTTCTTCCATCAGCCTATGCTGTGACATTATTAGCTAAGTGACACAGACCAAACACTGCGGTGGGCTGGCACCCTGCCCAGGGTTTGGTTCCTGCCTTGCGCGCTGTGTTGACTGGGATTGGCTCCAGCAGACCCCTGTGGACCAAACACTGTCACGTATTGACTAGGACACTGGCTTCACACGGTAAATAAAATCCAGGCATGCCATTTACAAAACGATACACCAGTTTGAGTATTTCCACCAGCAGATGAAACAAGGTTCAGGTGGGGAGTCAATGATACGAGATGAATTTGTTCTGTTATGAATCCTCAAAATGAACATCAAGTCACAAGGTCAGAGTAACTGTTTGTATGTTTCTACAGTTGGAGCACAAGCAGTAGAAGGGACTCGCTTGGTTTAGTTCTTACTTATCAAATCGATTCCAATACGTACAGAAATGTGCTGACAGTACTCCATCATTACACACAGAAGTTCAATATGGTGTCCTGCAGGACTCAGTACTGGGACCTTCACTGTTTTCACTTTACATGCTTCCACTGGGATCTCTCATTAGGAAACATAATGTTAATTTTCACTCGTACGCAGACGACACCCAGTTATACTTTTCATTTAAATCAAATGAAGTTTCTCCAATGTTGTCTTTAATTAGTTGTGTTAGTGAATTAAAGGAATGGATGGATTAGAACTACTTGTCTTTAAATACCAATGTTAATTGTTGTAGGGAATGACTCTGATCACAACAATATTCTGTCATCATTTAACTCAGTTGGAATCCCAATTAATTTTACTAAATCAGCCCGCAATCTCGGAGTTATCTTTGACTCTCGCATGTCATTTAAAGCACATATTACAAAGTTATCCAAATCAGGTTTCTTCCATCTTAAAAATGTTGGGAAATTACGGCACTTTCTAAATAAACAGGATTCTGAGAAATTAATTCCCGCATTTATTTCTAGTAGGATTGACTACTGCAGTGCGGTGTTCACTGGATGTTCAAACTGTTCTTTATACAGCCTCTAGTTAATCTAAAATGCGGCTGCAAGAATTATTACAAGAACAAGAAAATACGAACACATCACTCCAGTTCTTAAATCCTTACACTGGCTCCCGGTTCAGTTTAGGGCAGATTTCAAAATCCTCCTTTTAACATATAAAGCATTAAATGGCTGAGGTCCGGCTTAGTTGTCTGAACTTATCATGACTTGTAAACCAGAACGCACATTAAGATCTCAAGATGCTGGTCTGCTTATGGTTCCAACGATTAATAAAATAACAATGGGAGGTCGAGCTTTTAGTTACAGGGCCCCTAAACTGTGGACTGGTCTTCCTGCTACTATAAGAGATGCCCCTTCGGTCTCAGCTTTTAAATCCTGGCTGAAGACTCACGACTTCAGTTTAGCACACCCTGACTAGAGCTGCTGATCAACTGTACAGACTGCATCTCTGTTGTTAGTCATTAGCACTAAAACATAAGTAACATGATAGTTAGAATTTGTTACTAGCCCTCACTTATTCTGTTTCTCTTCTCGGTACTCAAATGTGCCACTTGGTGCCCACGGCCCACCTGTCAAGTTGTTTTGCCTGCCTAAGATAAAGTCATCCCTGATGGAGGATCGCGGGAATCGTGGGGCAGAGGGGTCCTTTCATCGGATTGGCTGGCCCAGCGCTGGCCAAATGGGGGAGGAAGCTTGATGGCCGAGGTCTCCAGGACTCTAAACAAATCCAAATCATATTATGGGATATCATCTACTGTTAAATTCTGCTCCGTACTTGTAAAATTTTTATTTTTATACTGTATTGAGGGTTTGTTCTGTTTTGTGTATTGTATTGTATTGACCCCCCTTCTTTTTGACACCCATTGCACACCCAACCTACCTGAAAAGGGGTCTCTCTTTGAACTGCCTTTCCCGAGGTTTTGTCCATTTTTCTCCCTACAAGAGTTTCCGGGGCTCCGCCCCTTCCCATCATGCCTCTCTCCTGGGGCGTGGCCCTTATGTGTGTGTGTGTATCTCTTTCCCAGGCTCCATCCCTTCTCATCATGTCTCTCACCTGGGGCGTGGCCCTTATGTGTGTGTATCTCTTTTCCAGGCTCCGCCTCTTCTCATCATGTCTCTCACCTGGGGCGTGGCCCTTATGTGTGTGTGTATCTCTTTCCCAGGCTCCGCCCCTTCTGATCATGTCTCTCACCTGGGGCGTGGCCCTTATGTGTGTGTCTCTTTCCCAGGCTCCGCCCCTTCTCATCATGTCTCTCACCTGGGGCGTGGCCCTTATGTGTGTGTCTCTTTCCCAGGCTCCGCCCCTTCTCATCATGTCTCTCACCTGGGGCGTGGCCCTTATGTGTGTGTGTCTCTTTCCCAGGCTCCGCCCCTTCACATCATGTCTCTCTCCTGGGGCGTGGCCCTTATATGTGTGTGTGAGTGTGTGTGTGTCTGTCTCTTTCCCAGGCTCCGCCCCTTCTCATCATGTCTGTCTCCCCCAGGCTCCCCCCTCCCTCCCAGACTTTTGATACCATAAAGGCCACTGTTAATCATTAGACCCCCATAGGCTAGATCTTGTCTTCTTCTTCCTCTTCATCTTTTCCCATATTTCAAAAGGGTGCCTTATTAAATTAACCAGGTCCCTCATTTGAGAATTATTCACCTCATCCTTTCTTCATTGTCAGGTTTTTAAAAGGCTTTGTATTTGCAGGTGTGTCTGCTCACTCCTGGCTAGAAAGTGAGACGCCACTCTCACATGACCACCTTGACTTTGTCTTTCCCCCTTTGTTGGGTGGTTCACCATCACCTGATATGCCAACTGGCAGGAAAGACGTGAAGGCTTTGTGCTGCTATTTGCTTTGTGTCTTTCACGTTGAGCCTCCTGATTATTTTTATCAGATTTGGATTATTTTCACCTTTGGCAAGTGTTACCATTACTGTTATCTCTTTTACTGGAAGCGGGTGATTATTTTTTTTTTTTCAATGTTATCAAAGCCCACCCTCCTGAACACACCGAGTGCTTTTTGTGAGAAGTCAGTGAGCTTTTAGTCCTTTCCAGTCGACACGTTTCTCTGTTTACTCTGGCAGGCGCACCTCCAGCTGTCCATTTACATTGGTCCAGCCTCGAGTGGCGTGGTCTGCCACCCTCACACCTTCAGTTGCTGAGTCTTGGGACAGAGATTTGTTTTTCCTCTGCTCCACAGTTTCAAATTACAAATCAAAAAATTCAGACATTGTGATTAAAGTGCACACTGCAGCCTTTCCTTGGAGGGGATTTGCAGGCCTTTCGATCACACTTCACTTTTTCTACAAGGCCCCCCATTTCAGGACACCATAATATTTGGGACAATTGGCGTCACCGGCGTTTGGGATTCTTCAGGTGTGTTTCATGGCTTCATAAGACACCTCAGCTGGCTTCTCCCCTTTGGAGTCTGTAGTCGTCATTGTTCAACATGAGGATGAGAGCTGTGCCAATGGAAGTCAAACAAGCCATCATGAGGCTGAAGAATGAGAATAAAACCATCAAAGACATCAGTAACACCTCTGGATCACCGAAATCAACTGTCTGGACTATCATGAAGAAGAAAGAACACACTGGTGGGCTCAGCCATCACAAAGGGACTGGTAGGCCAAGGAAGACCTCCACTGCTGATGACAGAAGAGTCCTCACTATGATCAAGAAAAAGCCCCCAACATCTGTCCAACAGATCTGAAACAGTCTTCAGGGGGCCAATGTGGACGACAATGAGCAGAAGACTCCATGAATAGAAACCCAGACAACACACTGCAGGATGGAAACCACAAAAGCAGGAATGCCAGATTACAGTTTGGGTAAAAGGACTTCAAAGAGCCTGCAGAATTCTGGGAGAAGGTCTTGTGGACAGGCGTGGTGAACATGAAACTCATCAGAGAGATGGCAACAGCAAAGTGTGGAGAAGAGATGAAAATGCAAAGCAAACCACCTAATTTGTTCAACATGGCGGGGCTGGGAGTGTTATGGCTGCCACAGGTCCTGACTGGCACACTTCTCTTCATGGGTGATGGAACTGCTGATGGTACCAATGAATTCTGAGGTGTGTAGAAACTTCTGATCTGGTCAAGTTCCAGTAAAGGCCTCCAAACTCAGTGGACGGCACTTCATCCTGCAACAAGAGAATGAGCCAAACACACAGCTAAGGATACACAGGAGTTTATCAAAGCTACAAAATGGAAAATTCTGGAATGGCCAAGCCAGTCACCCAATTGAAATCCACATGAGCTGGTCTTCCATAGGCGGAAGAGAAAACTTAAGGGGACAAGCCCCCCAGAAACAAGCAGGAGCTGAAGATGGCTGCATGAAAGGCTTGGCAGAGCATCGCCAGAGAAGACCCCTCAGCACCCGCCGATGTCTTTGAATCGCAGACATCAGGCTATCACTGCATGTGAACGACATGTGACAAAGAATGACATGTGACAATGGCTTTAATGGATCTGACTTTGGGGGGGTTTGCAGGTAGAAACCAAAAATGTCTGCAGATCCCCTTAAATGAAAGTGCGCTCGAATCCCAATGTCCGACTTGTTTGATTTGTCATTTTCAACCGTGGAGGAGAGGGGGACGTCAGAGAAAAAAAAAAATGTGTCTTTGTCCCAAACATTACGGACCTCCGTGAGAAAATGAAAAATGACCCGTTTCAATTTCAATCGAAGCTCACCTTTTTATGTTATAAAGATCTGATCCAGCTGTTCTTCTGGTTTACGGAAAAGCCGCCCCTAAACCCAACAATTCACCTCCCACACTTAGCCCCTCACATTTCGCCTTCCACAATTTGCCCCCTGTAGATAATGAGTAGCCTACAGAAATGTAAATAGGGCACCTAATTTTTTTTACATCTTCTAATTTATTTTGTTTTAATAAATGTACATGTTAAAATTGCCAAAAAAAATTAAACAAATACGTGAAATACATCCATCCATCCATCCATTATCCAACTCGCTATATCCCAACTACAGGGTTACGGGGGTCTGCTGGAGCCAATCCCAGCCAGCATAAGGCAGGAAACAAACCCCGGGCAGGGTGCCAGCCCACCTCAGGGCACACACACACACACACACCAAGCACACACTAGGGACAATTTAGGACCCGCATGTCGATGGACTGTGGGAGGAAACCCACGCAGACACAGGGAGACCATGCAAACTCCGCGCTGGGAGGGACCAGGGAAACGAACACCCAGGTCTCCTAACTGTGAGGCAGCAGCACTACCTACTGCGCCACCATGCTGCCCCATGTGAAATACAATTAAATTTAAAATATACCTGGAATTTTAAGGTTAACAAAAAGTTTATAAAACATATTTAAGTAGTGCTCATTAGGATGATTATTATGTCATTAGACATTAAGCCCGTTACAATAACGGGCGCTAGAACATTAGCCCATAAACATTAGTAGGAACAGTCTATATTAAATGGCAAGGGACCTTTTACCTCATTAAATTTTTTCCTTAAACTGCCTGTAATTTTCTCTGACAGTAATACTGGTTTTGCTGTCCATAATATGCGTTTAATTTTCTGTCACAACGGTGGGCAATCAGCAGATTCTCCCCAGCAACTGATGTAATGTGCGCGAAAATAAATCCACTTTTAAAAGTCATCGTATTGTAATATCATGAAAATTCGTATATTTAGGAAAACCCCTTCAACGACTGACACTTTACACTTTACAGGGCCGAGCTTCTTAATCGCAAATCTGACATCCTCAGAGTGAACACTTGCACAACAATGGGGAAGCTGGTCTCCGCGTCTCAGTACCCGATTGGATTTTTCGTGTTTTCTGTTTTAGGTCTTACCTCATTTACCGAAATCCGATTGGATCAGCCGCCGCGCGATATTTTATAGGTCCCGCCCTCTCTGTCTTGTGTGATGTGTCAGGCAGCCTTTGAAGCATCTGCTTTGAAAGCGTCGCACCGTGTCCCGCGCATGCGCACTTCACCAGAAGACACACACACACACACACGGACACTGGACGCACACAGGGGTTTTATTAAAGAGGATATAGGCCAACACGGTGGCGCAGTAAGGAGACCTGGGTTCGCTTCCCGGGTCCTCTCTGTGCGGAGTTTGCATGTTCTCCCCGTGTCTTTGTGAGTTTGCTCCCACAGTCCAAAGACATGCAGGTTAGGTGCATTGGTGATTCTAAAATGTCCCTACTATGTGCTTGGTGTGTGTGTGTGTGTGTGTGTCCTGTGGTGGGTTCGTGCCCTAAGTGGTCCTATAGTGTTATACCTGGAGAATCCTGCCACAAATTCACTGCCTGTGTGCCACTGAAAACTCTGTAATAGTTCCCCAAGCTCAACGGCACCACAGCAGAGTTCACAGACACACTGGCATAAGAATCAAAGGGCGGGTTTCTGGCACAAGACATCTATGACAGAACTTTGTCACAATTGCCTCCTCATCTTTCTCTTGGATCAGCTTTTCTGTTGCAGCCAGTGGGAGCAAAAACAGCTCTGTGATGCTCTGCCGGGAGATTTTGCTGAAATAAAAAAAAAAAGAAAAGAAGAAAGAAAGGAAAAATGATGGAGGAGCTGCACAAGGAGACAAGCGAACTTCACATAAGTCAGGGGCATCCAACTCCGGTCCTGGAGGGCCGCAGTGGCTGCAGGTTTTCATTCTAACCATCTTCTTAATTAGTGCATAGCTGCTGTTAATACACTTCTTTTGCCTTCATTGTAATTGACTTCTGTGGTGGGCTGGCACCCTGCCCGGGATTGTTTCCTGCCTTGTGCCCTGTGTTGGCTGGGATTGGCTCCATCAGACCCCCGTGACCCTGTAGTATAGCGGGTTGGATAATGGATGGATGGATGGAGTTTCAATAACAATTGAAGTCCCATTTTCGATTTAGTCTCCAGGCCAATTGCACCAGCTACAGTATATGTTAATGTCAGTGTTATCTCAAAACAAACTGATTTAACATTTAAAATAATATTAAAGCTATCATTCTCTTTGAAAACATGTAAATGTGGCTGTCATCATCTACCAATGTTCTTTTGCCGCTTATTGATGGAACTCTTTTTGCCATTGTAAATTTTTATAATATTATACGGCGTGCCGCTTGTTCTTCAGCAGCGCGATGCACCGCCGATAGTCAGTGGGCGAAAACAGCAAACGCGCAATGCGTTAGTAACGGCTGAGTGTTCGGACACATTAAATTAAGTAACAGCGCTGACGACAAAACCCACCTAAATCCAATTCTATGGGATGCTATTTTGATATTTTAAATAAAATCAACATAAAAAAACAATAAAATACATCCATCCATCCATTATCCAACCCGCTGAATCCGAACACAGGGTCACGGGGGTCTGCTGGAGCCAATCCCAGCCAACACAGGGCACAAGGCAGGAACCAATCCCGGGCAGGGTGCCAACCCACCGCAGACAATAAAATACAGGAAACAATCATTTAAAAAAAAATAAGTTTAAATGATCCAGGTAGGTGACAGGAAAAATATAACGAATTGTGGGGAGCAACTTTTCTGGATCCCATTCTTCTTTACCATGCACTTCTGCCTCGTGAAGTGGACCATTACATGTCTTGTGAATGGCAAGCTTACGCTAATTCAGACTTCTTTTTAAATTATTTTATTTTTACTGTAATAAAGCAAATGTTCTTGCAATGCAGACCTCATTAAAGTGCCATGGCAGCAGCTGCCATTCCGCTCAGCACAACGGTGTGTGTGACAAGTGCGTTGGGAGATGTGGAAAGAATGACTCGGGAAAGTGCCGACGCTACAGCCAATCAGCTTACGGAATCTGAAGCCCCTCCCAACTTACATAAAAGTAACAAAATGACACCTTTTATTGGCTAACTAAAAAGGCTTACTATAAAAGTAACACAAAGGCTTTGAGTAGTCTGGGGTGTCCCAGGAAAATATGATGTGGGTTCACAGGTTTCCGGAAACTTCCATCCCTATAATGAGACCAAGAGACCCCATAAAGGGACTACTCGTCCGGCCTGGCATTTGAAGCTGGTTGAGTCCTCACACACACTCTCTCTCTCTCTCACACACACACACACACCTTTAACTCACTCCTGTGGGGCCAGTTTAGAGTCACCAGCTGCCACAGCGCACACCTCTGTGAGACGTGAGAGAAAACCCCTGAACATCCTCCCCCTTTTGTTTCTTCTCAGACTTCTACGTTCATTTATTATTAATTTTTTTTTTCAGCTTTGGACCCTCAAGATGCCGACTGCTTTACGTCAAGAAGCTGAAAGGTAAGAAACGGTCCGGCTGCATGTTTCACATTCCCCTGTAAATGTTTTGGGTGCACGGCAGGGGGGTCCGCTTCTGTTTCCCCATCCCCTGCTGACATCTCTTCCCGGAGATCATCGTAGCCATCCTGCTCTTTGATCGCCGACAGCTTCCTGACTTCCTAATTATAACCTGGAGACGCGAGAATTCATCACATCTCTATGGGCTGCTACTATAAAATGACGTCTCGCCCCCTGCTGGCCATTCGATTTAAGAATAGAAGGCACTTCACAACCCACCCATGACGTTCATTTGGATTAGTGCAGGACTGTCAAACATGACTACAAATGTTTGTGATGTGCCATCTGTTGGAATGACACGTGCAATGCATCTCATTACTAGATGCATTACAAAATACATTCCGATAGATCAGGGCACTCAGTCACAGTCCCGGAGGTCCGCAGTGGCTGCAGGTTTTTGCTTTAACCAGTTTCTTAATTACCAGGGTGGCCCAGATCTAATTATTCAATTATGCAATTTTCATTACGCTATAACTTATTACGTTTATTACATGTAGAGAAAAGCCAAGCAAAATGACACGTTTTATCGGCTAACTAAAAAGATTACAATATGCAAGCTTTCGGGGCAACTCGGGCCCCTTCTTCAGGTAAGATGTAATCTGAGTTGCCCCGAAAGCTTGCATATTGTAATCTTTTTAGTTAGCCGATAAAAGGTGTCATTTTGTTTGGCTTTTCTCTACATTCATAATGCTACGGTACAACACCCTACGTTTATTACATAGAGAATTCACAAAAAATGATGTTTGTTGCCGATAGATGGCAGCACCTGCCCTGCATTCGTTTATCTATATTACTAAACGACAGTTTAATTTATGCACGGCGGACGCACTGAAGCGCATGCGCACTGCCGCGGCGCCCCAGAGTCAAACGCAGAAACCGCTTTAGTACAAATATGTTTATTTAATTAAATGAACTTTCCCAGGACGCACCCACCCTTCATGATATTTCATCCCTCCAAATATCGCAGGGAACAGAAAGTCTTGGATTTGCGATTCTTTCGAGAATCGCGGGCTTGATAGTTACAAGATATTTCGAACATTTCTTTTGTCTTGCATTGTTTTCCTGCATTGCATTAAAAGTTGCATAATTAGGTCTGGACCACCCTATAAAACCCATTCATTTACTAATTAGATAATATTTTGGGGGGCTTAGTTTTAGTTAACGTGTTTGTTGCGATTCAGAACCCTTAACTGCCTGTTTTAGTTTTAAACTGCAGCATCATGAAGACGGTTGAGACAGGCTGGTCCTGCACTATATGAGTGCTCCTGTGGTAGACCACCCAGGACCCCGCTGAGGTTTGCTTATCACACGGAGATTGGAGTGAAGGATGCAAAGGTTGGACAGGGTTGTGACAAAGCACTGTGACAAATGTCATTTTTTGATTTCTACCGGGGCTTTCAGGACCACCCAACCGTCCCTGCTAAGGGTTAAGCCCCCCTAGTAGAGTGTGTGTGTGTGTTTTGTTCAAACGCCATGGACTCGGTGGTCTGCGGTTATGTCTGTTCAAGTCTTCAGAGCAGAGCCAAAAGGGCCGTTTGTTGTAAGAAAACATCACATCAAGTTCTGAAACCTGCTTAATGAAAGTCGGGGTCTTCAGAGGGGGGTGCCAGGCTCAGCAGCACCACAGCACAGGGCAGGAAACGGGAAGTCACCGGGCACACACTAGAACTGTTAATGGGAGTTAAAGTGGAGGACATGGAGCAGTGTATTCAGTACACCCACGTGGCCACCAGAGGTCAGTGGAGGCTGGAGTTGAACTTTGAGTAAACAGGAAAACCTCACGATAAGGTGGTGGGTGGCGGAGGAGACCTGACCAGAGGGATCTGCAGTGCTCTGTTAATGAACTCACCTCCAATCCCATTCCCAAACCCTAAGGTCTTTTGATCAATTGCTATTAGTATTGGACTGAAGACAGACAGACAGACATCCCATCTGACAGGCCCCACAAATTAGATGTCACACTAATTCTAAGACCAAGGCACCTAAGGCAGTGGAGGTCACGTCAGCCAGTAAGCACCTTACTGAATTTGCAGAAGGTCATCAGCCAGGTGACTGGTAGGACTTCCATTCGTGGAATTCAGGATTATAGAGCCAAGCCGTGGAGCCCACAAGACCTGTGAATGTTGCTCAGCTCCCTTTCTTAAAACAGCAGGTCCTGGGCACCCCCCAGAGAGGTCCACCTTGTCCAGTCTCACTTCTCAGAATAGTATGCCCCCCAAATCTGCCCCTCTGACCTCCCATCGCGCTACTCGCTTTGACGATTTGTTTTGTTTGGTTTTGTTTTCCGAGTGCAACAGAAGCACCTGAAATTTGAGAGATGCGCATCAGTCAAACGCAGAAGCAAAGCGGTTTCTCACTTCCTGTGTGCGCAGACACTTCCTGTTCCAAATGAGTTCTGATATGAAGAAAAGAAGATTCATATTGTGGGTTAACCATCTCTGGAGTGCGTGTCCTTGTATGTGACTAAGAGAGCTGTCCCCCCCCTCCTCACGCTTCAGTATCTGAAACCCTTTGGAGCTACACAAGCTGTGGAAGATGGTGAGTGGACGCGTTCCGTTCCTGTCTCTTGGGGTCTCTCCTGGAGTGCTAAGGGGGTATAGTGAGGGTGCAGACACATCCTGGATGTGGGCTTTTAAAAAGTGACTGCACACGGGACACTGGGGGGGGGGGGGGGGGGGGGCGGAGTCTGCAGATGTTACCCCATTTAATTAAGTGGACCAGCCTGATCTAAATAACTATAGGCCAGTAAGCTTAAAGTGCATGATGGGTAAAATAACGGGAGAGATTATTAAGAAGAAGATCAGGCAACTCAAGTGTAGAGCCGGTGAGTCAGTGAGCAGACGGGGCGGTCGGGTGTCACTAATGTGCTGGAATTCGGCGAAGAAGCAACAAAGGCACAAAGTGAGAGCGGCGGACTTATTCAGGTTTTTGAAAACAGCAGCTTGTGATTAAACTTAAGGAGTGCAGTGTGGGCCCTGGGTGCAAATTAGGGTTATGGCAGGGCTGTTCAGATTTTCAAACCAAGAAATGTAGCAGACATTCTCAGCGGCCAGTAAGCAGCAGGCAAATTTTAAACCACCATAAATAAACGTTCTGAAAAAAAAAACAGGTCGTGTTTATTCATTGATTCCCTTTTAAAAAATGTCGTCACATCCGACACGTCAAAAGGCGCGTAAAAAAAAAGTTATCCCTGAGCAGAATCTGAGGTAGTAGTAATCCTATTTTTTCCCACTTTTGAAATAAAAAATACAACAGTTTGGTCATATCTGACCCAGGCACATCTCAAAGTGCAGAAAAGCAAAACAGCGCACAGTCTTAGCAAAGAAACTTTGCTTCGCTTTTAAAATAAAAAAATTTAATAGTTTGGTCATATGTGACCCCGGCACACCATAAAGTGTATTTAACAGAATAAAACAGAACTATTCATACTATCAAAGCTGTCAGTGCACAAACACAAAGCATAGTGGCAGACACACCGAAGGAACACGGACTCGTTTTAAATCACCGCGCGTGTGGTCAGCGCTGCGTCTTCTGTAAACGAAAAAGGTGGCGGCGCGCATGCGTTACGTTTGGATCAAGTCTGAGGTACCGGGAAGGTAAATAGAGGCCGAGAGTCGTAGCACTGCCTGTTTTATTTTAAATTTGAAATTGACAAACAGTCGAGTGTAATTATCATTGTTTGTATTTATATAGCGCCTTACTCGCTTCCCAAAATGCTTTACAAGCTTCACGCAGAAGTGGGCACGAACCCAGCGTCTCCTGATTGGCGGGCAGCGGTGCTATCATTACGCCACCTGCGCATCGTCCTGCCTAACCGTTTAAAATGACAAACACAAGATTTCCGAAATTGAAAAATATTAACCGCAGGATGATAATGAGCTGTACATTCTACAGAAAAGTCACACAGCACAGCAAAGCAATCCGTGCTTAATCTGAGTGAGTTTTAAAGGAAATTCCAAACTTCTAATTCGTTCTTTGCTTTGAGTGCTGCTTAACAGTTTTAATTAAAAATGATTTTAGTTGATTAAAAGTTTTGATCGTCGTCCTCGTAACAGCCGTGAATCCCCGGGATCGATCGAAGCGTGTGAGTGAAGGCGGCGCTTGTCAGTAATGAGGCTCTCATTGGAGTTAACAATTCGATTCATTGAGAAGAACTCACGTTCGCACTCACTCTCTCACAATCAAAGACTCGGTACACAACTGATCACAGAATCATTTAATACGTAGTCGATGTCACGACCAGCTGTCGCCGACAGGTACCATCACAAAAATAAATAAAAAAAAAAATCCCGGTGTCATAGACCTCTACCACCACTTCCGGACACAAACAGTGCGCTGCATTGTGGGTTGATTGTTGCTCGGCTACGAGAAATGTTGTATTCATTGTCCGTACTACTGTTGGAATTTATGTCGGAATTGTGTTTTTCACTTTTTCTCTGTGTTTCTGACGGGACTACAGGCTGGGCCAGTGGGCCACACGGAGGTTGGTTCTGGTGCCGCATGTGGCCCGCAGGTCGCTATTTGAATAGGCTGGGGTTAGGGTATAAGGTCATTTTTCTGAATAAGGCAGTTAGAGGTGGTGACCAACAGGGGTCAATGCTGACGATGCTGCTCCTTTTTAATATGCATAAATGATTGGGACAAGAATCAGTCCGTCTCAATAAAAGGAGAAATGTCTCTGTGTCCATCTGGCTGCTCTTTCCTTGTCATTCCAACAGCTGTCGAATCAGAAACATTTCTACTAATAACATGCATTTGTTGTTTCAACAGATCACATACATTAACATTAATTTTACGAATCCCATTCCAAATGGCATATAACAGAGACATATGCATTGCATTTGTCATTCCAATAGTTGGCACACTACAAACATTACTGCTGCTTTTACAAATTCCATACCCAATGGCATACAACAGAGCTATATGCATTGCATTTGTCATTCCAACAGATGGTAGACTACAAACATTAGTGCTGCTTTTACGAATCCCATACCAAATGGCTTACAACAGAGTCATATGCATTGTATTTGTCAGTCCAACAGATGGCACCTCACAGACATTGGCAATGCTTTTGAGAGTTCCATACCAAATGGCATACAACAGAGCCATGTGCATTGTATTTGTCATTCCAACAGATGGCAGACTACAAACATTAGTGCTGCTTTTACAAATCCCATACCAAATGACTTACAACAGAGTCATATGCATTGTATTTGTCAGTCTAACAGATGGCACCTCACAGACATTGGCAATGCTTTTGAGAGTTCCATACCAAATGGCATACAACAGAGCCATATGCATTGTATTTGTCATTCCAACAGATGGCAGACTACAAACATTAGTGCTGCTTTTATGAATCCCATACCAAATGCCATACAACAGAGCCATATGCATTGCATTTGTCATTCCAACAGATGGCACCTCACAGACATTGGCACTGCTTTTGAGAGTTCCATACCAAATGGCTTATAACAGAGACACATGGATTGCATTTTTCATTCCAACAGATGGTGCATCAAAAAAGATGAGCATTGCTTTTACGAATCCCATACCCAATGGCATATAACAGAGACATTTCATTTGTCATTCCAATAGATGGCATATGACAAATATGTGCAAAAATGCATTTTATTGCTACAAGTGTTTGTGATGTGCCATCTGTTGGAATGACAAATGTAATGCATTTCATTACCACATGAGTTACAAAATACATCCCAATACATGGTGCATAGCAAACATTAATGGTGAGGTCTACCCTGAAGATTTGGATTTCAAGTCATCTTAAACAGATAGCACAGCAAGCAGATCTATAAAATGCTAAGGGTTGGGTCTGCCTGTCATATAATTACTCACAAACCAATGGGGCTTCAATCTTGATCTTGGTGTTAATCAGAAACTTATGATGTGATTGAGGCTGGTGAAGCACAATCATTGGCTGATGGCAACGCCCATGAAGTAAATCAGAGATAGCAAACTCAGTGTGCTGACTTCAGTGAGTGGGCAGAAAATATTTATGACAGAAGGCCGGGAAAAAGACGAGGGCAGAAAACGCAGCCAGTGGTCAACACTGGAGATCAAATTCAGAGACGCAATCTCAGAAAGTCAAAGCTCAGAGCAAAAGTCAATCCCCAAAAATTTTCAAAATAAAATAAGTAGTTTGTAAATAATGAATCTAATCTCAGATGATGAGAGGCCGCGCAGCATGGTGACTTTTATACAGTCCCAGTACTTTACACAGGGACTCGCTATCAGCTCTCCCTGTCCTTTCTCCCTCTGGTCAGCTGATCCTTTGTCATCATCTGCTTCCCAACTCGAAGCTCTCTCAACGTGAAGGAATCGCGGCCCTTCTAACACTGCAGACCAGACGTCTTCTGGGTACCCCACCAGTGAGGCCTTCATCAACAACAACATTTATTTCTATAGCACATTTTCATACAAATAATGTCGCTCAAAGAGCTTTACTTGATGAAGAAAAGAGAAAAGAAGACAAAGTAAGAATTAAAATAAGACAACACTAATTAACAAAGAATAAGAGTAAGGTCCGATGGCCAGGGGGGACAGAAAAAACGAAAAAACTCCACAAGGCTGGAGAAAAAAAATAAAATCTGCAGGGGTACCGAGGGCACGAGACCAACCAGCCCCCTCTGGTACCTCAGTCTCTGGTGCCACTGAAGAGGGGCAGATTGGCGGTCCTCCCCAGGACCCTTGTGAGAACAGAAAACATCACCACCTAGTGGCCCACAGGGCTTGTGTTCCCAGAGGAATGAAAAATCAAACACGAGATCAGAACAGAATTAAATGGGGACATTTTCCCTTGTCTCGTGCTTCTCAGATGTTTCTCCTTTGACAAAATCGCCCACAAGTGTCTCATCTTGAGGTTCAGCAGAGACCTCAGCAAAGCCACACAGTATGCTCACAGATTTTCCAAAGAGTGTCTTCACATTTTATTTTTACAATTTTAAAGTATCTGCAAAATTGATAAACGAGAGTGTTCTCAGTAATACAGTCATATGAAAAAGTTTGGGACCCCCTCTCATCCTGCATGATAATCGACTCTCCTTTCATCAAACAAGATAACAGTCTTTCATTTCCTAGGAGGACTGCGGTGTTTTCCGAACAAAGATTTTTAGTGACGCAGTATTTAGTTGTATGAAATTAAATCAAATGTGAAAAACTGGCTGTGCACAAATGTGGGTCCCCTTGTCATTGTGCTGATTTGAATGCCTGTCACTGCTCAATGCTGATTGGTTGATGAGCTCGTTAAGCCTTAAACTTCATAGACAGGTGTGTCCCATCATGAGATATAAAGGTATTTAAGGTGGTCAATTACAAGTTGGGCTTCCTTCACTTTGACTCTCCTCTGAAGAGTGACAGCATGGGATCCTCAAAGCAACTCTCCAAAGATCTGAAAACAAAGATTGTTGAGTCTCCTGGTTTAGGTGAAGGCTACAAAAAGCCATCTCAGAGGTTTAAACTGTCAGTTTCAACTGTAAGGAATGGAATCAGGAATTGGAAGGCCACAGGCACAGTTGCTGTTAAACCCAGCAGGTCTGGCAGGCCAAGAAAAATACAGGAGCGGCATATGAGCAGGATTGTGAGAATGGTGACAGACAACCCACAGATCACCTCCAAAGACCTGCAAGAACATCTGCTGCAGATGGTGTATCTGTACATCGTTCTACAATTCAGCGCAATTTGCACAAAGAACATCAGTATGGCAGGGTGATGAGAAAGAAGCCCTTTCTGCACTCACGCCACAAACTGAGTCGCTTGTTGTATGCCAATGCTCATTTAGACAAGCCAGATTCATTTTGGAACAAAGTGCTTTGGACTGATGAGACACAAATTGAGTTATTTGGTCAGAACAGAAAGTGCTTTGCATGGCAGAAGAAGAACACCACATTCCAAGAAAAACACCTGCTACCTACTGTCAGATTTGGTGGAAGTTCCATCATGCTGTGTGGCTGTGTGGCTAGTTCAGGGACTGGGGCCTTCGTTAAAGTCGAGGGTCGGATGAATTCAACTCAATATCAACAAATTCTTCAGGATAATGTTCAAACATCAGTCACAAAGTTGAAGTTATGCAGGGGTTGGATATTCCAACAAGACAATGACCCAAAACACAGTTCAAAATCTACAAAGGCATTCATACAGAGGGAGAAGTACAATGTTCTGCAATGGCCGTCACAGTCCACTGACTTGAATATCATCTATGGGATGATTTGAAGCAGGCTGTCCATCAAATTGAACTGAACTGGAGAGATTTTGTATGAAGAATGGTCAACAAGACCTCCATCCAGAATCAGACACTCATCAGAGGCTATAGGAGGACAGCGTCTAGAGGACAAAAGGAGGCTCAGCTAAGTATTGATGTCATATCTCTGTTGGGGTGTCCACATTTACGCACCTGTCTAATTTTGTGATGATGCATATTGCATATTTTCTGTTAATCCAATAAACTGAATGTCACTGCTGAAATACTACTGTGTCCATAAGGCAGGTCAGATATTAAAAGGAAGTTCAGCCAATGAGAAACAAAAATCCAAAGAATTAAGAGGGGTTCCCAAACTTTTCATATGACTATATGTCAGTCTGCCACACTTATTGAAGTTTAAGTTAAAAAATGTTAAAAGCCTCTCTGCTAGAAGGTGAGGTTGAATGATATTAAAGCTGATGAAGAGTCTACAAACAGGTCTCTTGCATTAGCTTTGATACCCTTCAAGTGTTTATACAAGGGGTGTAACTTTGAAAGCTCAGCCAATGAGAAACAAAAATCTGAACAATTAAGAGGGGTTCCCAAACGTTTTTATGTATATGGTAAAATGTAAGCACAGTTGTCTGTGGTAACGAAACACTTTCCTAGGATTACAAACCCCTAAGTTGCCCTCATTTTTTCTTACTCTGCTCCAATCCAATCAGATTCATTCTAAAAGAAAAGGCAGGCTGCGTTTTGTGGTGGACTTCAGACCCTGAGGTTATTGGTTCAAATCCCACTACTGACACCAAAGCAAGGCACGTCATCTGCCTGAGCTCCAATTGGAAGAACAAAGAAATGGAACCAATCACAAAGTTTGTAGGTCACCGTGGACAAAGGCATCAGTCCAATTATACCTTAAAAAATATGAAGTCTTGAAAGAGCTTAAAGCACGACTAGAAAGAGATCTCACAAAACGGCACATGCTCTGCGAACCAGATTTCCATCTTGGACTCCTTGTACCTCCATTGTGTCTCATTTCTCCTTTTTGTCTAAAGCTATTTCCCCCTAAGGGATTTTAGAAGAAACATCTGTGACCAAGTTGATTGTTAAATGAGACATAAATGAGATTCTCTATTAAGTCTCCTCGGCTATTAAAGATCAACCTTTCGGCAGTCAAATGTTCCTATGGGTATTTTCACAGATTTTTGGGTTAAATACTCCCACGCAGAAGAAGCTTGTTTCCTGATGTTTGGAGAAACCTTCTTCCACTGAATACGCTGGTGTTGTTTTTTTGGAATTTGAACGTATTTGCATTGCGTGCTCAGTAATATCTGGTGAACAGGGCCAGTGCCAGGTTATTTTGTGCCCGAGGTTCAGTGGCTAACCTGTGTGGCTGCATTTTCCCCTCTTGCCCTAATGGTGATGCCAGCCCTGCTGGTGAGACGTATGAACAGTTGTTTATATTAATAAATCATCTTCTCCATTCATCTCTACTGGCCTATTAAACTCACTAGTTTAAGTTTTACCCCATTGGCCATGCTCTCTGTCTCAGGGGTGGAGGTCGACTTGTTTTTTCAATCCTATTTGTTGTAAAAATTGATCGATTTGTATGAATGATTACAATAAAATTAATAAAATTAAATATATATATATATATATTATATATATTAATAAATCACTTTACTAGGAATGCTAAACTGTAGTCCTTGGTTCTGAATAATACGATTAGTTGCTCTAACTTTTATTGCTGCGCTCCAATGACGTCACACTCATTCTAGAAGAAAGGGAAGGCAGTTTGACGCAGTCATTGGACTTGAAATCCCACTACTGACACCAGTGTGTGACCGTGAACAAGTCACTTCATCTACCTGCGCTCCAATTGGAGAAACAGAAGCAATGTGACTGATTGCAGCTCAGAGGTTGGAAGTCACCTTAGATAAGGGCATCCATCCAATAATAAGGAAAAAAATATATATTGTGGCGGGTGGCTGGGAGCTGTGCCCAGCCAGGACGCCGAGCAGGATCGAGAGAGGGACCATGAGAGGGCAGCCGCCCTGGTTTGTGTAGGGGCCATGGGAATTGAGCATGGAAGCTCAACCGTATAGGGGCCCGCGGCCACCACCAGTGGGTGCCCAGAGGACTGTGGAGCCCTGGATGTCAGCACTTCCACCGCACCGGGAATACCAGGGACACCCAGAGTGCTTCTGGGTGCTCATGCGGCACTTCCGCCACACCAGGAAGTGCCGCAGGAAGCTCATCAGAAGGCACCTGGAGCACGTCCGGGTGGACTTAAAAGGGGCCGCCTCCCTCCAGTCATCAGCCGGAGTCGGGTGGAGGAGGATGAAGCTCTGAGGAGAGGAGTGGAGGTGGCTAAGAGAGGACAGGAGTTTGAAAGGACTGGACTGAGTGTGTGTGGTGCGGGGCCACTGGCTTGTGTGCGGGACTGATTATTGTACATAATCTATATATATAAAATTCTATTCACGTTTGAAACGGAAATGACATATGACCACGCGATATGGAAATTACGTATGAAACAGAAATTACGTATGACCAAGCGATATGGAAATTACGTATGAAACAGAAATGACGTACGACCACGTGATATGGAAATTACATATGAAACAGAAATTACATATGACCACACGATATGGAAATTAAATTACGTATGACCACGCGATATGGAAATTACGTATGAAACAGAAATGACCTATGACCATGCGATATGTAAATTACGTATGAAACAGAAATTACGTATGACCACGCGATATGGAAATTACGTATGAAACAGAAATTACGCATGACCACGCGATATGGAAATTACGTATGAAACAGAAATTACGTATGACCACGCGATATGGAAATTACGTATGAAACAGAAATTACGTATGACCACGCAATATGGAAATTACGTTGAGAACAAAGTGGACGCTGGGAGGCACGGAATGTCGGGCTGCTCCGCCAGGTCGAGAGCTTCGCAGTTTCGGGCAGCGTACTCTCTTCTCGCACTGTTTGTGACACTTCAAGTGCCCCATCGGCTCCTGGGAGAGTGGAAATCTTTGCGAATGAGTGTAATCGGCGCCATCGAAGCAGGACTCATAAATTGCCCTGCACGACTACTTACTGTCCCTTAAGGTGAGTTCGGGTCATTAAAACCCCGCAACATTCAAGGTTGCTTTTGTGATCAATTATTTTAAGAAGATGGAGAGTTTCCATCTAAGAAGATGTACAGACTTCTTCATGTAAAATGTTGCACTTGGGAATTGTTTGGACCTTCTTCTGCCCGTTAAGCACGGAAGGGCAGCGTCCACATTTCTCAGAATTATTTTTCTCTTGAATCACAGGCACGTAGTGCAAGGTTGTCAGGCGCTGTAATTCCTTTTTGTATTCGGCGCCCTCGCGTCGACCAATTAACCTGTTCTACGTCATCCCTCCGTAGGCACGCGATGACGAGAACGTGTCTGCAAAAAGTGGCGTCTCCTGCCCTGCAAAATACTATAAAAGTCGATCAGCCGGCACGCACGCACGCGCGCAGCTGTGCCGGCCTTTGAGATGCTGACTGCGCTTCTGCCTTAAGTCAAAGTCAGCACTTTTAATTTTTTTCCTCCTTCCCCTGAGCTACAGCCCAGACAACTACAAACACAGGATCCCTTTTCTAGACCGCGGCAAACTAACATTTAGGCGCTTCGCACTTTCTTTTGCACGTATCGGGTTATGAGGTTGCAGGAGTCACGCACAGGAGTGGAGGACCGACAGTGCCATCCCAGCCGGTTAATGACAGGGCCGTCTCTCCAGTCTACATGAGACCCGCCGCGACGCTCCCCAAAAGGCTCTCATATCGTCAGCAAAGACGTCTCTCTACACAATAGAAAAGAAAAAGGCAAATTTCCTTTCTTTATACCTTTGTTCCTTTTATCCCAAACCAAAGCCTTTCTCTCTTAACACTGCAGAGGACACAAAACTAATTTTCCTTAATTGCTGGTAATGCCAGTAAGGCACATTACCACAAGCAGAAATTTGGACGTTCACATAGAAAATGTAATTTCTATACCACAGCCGTCGTGTAGCGCCTTTCAAAATAATAATAATAATAATAATCTGCGGTGGGTTGGCACCCTGCCCAGGATTGGTTCCCTGCCTTGTGCCCTGTGTTGGTTGGGATTGGCTCCAGCAGACCCCCGTGACCCTGTGTTCGGATTCAGCGGGTTGGAAAATGGATGGATGGATAATAATAATTCATTACATTTATATAGCAAGGGATCTACTACCGAGAGATGATCCAAATACATTTTAGGTGCTGTCAGTACTGCTTACCTGTTGTGTTATAGCGCCTTTAAAATGTAGTTTACCCCAAACCACTCCAGTAGTGCTCAATGTATCTTAAAATGTTAATGTTTTACTGTTTAATAACTTATAGACTACATTTTATTTTTTTCCCTTGCACTCGGTGAGCGAAGCCACTGGCTAATCAGCTAGTTGTAAATAAACGTGTGGTGATGTTTGAACCATTGGTGTCGTCTGCCTGTCGGTGTCGAGGCTAATCTTCCGCAATATGAAGTCCTGAAAGAGAGTAAAACAAGACTAGAACGAGACGCACATCTGTCCAATTTAAAAGCCATCCCGTGACAGAAGAATTCAGACTTTTCCTTAATTTGGGAAGCTCTTCTTTACGCAAAGAGTGTTGAGAATCTGAAACAAACTTCCAAGTCATGCAGTAGACACCTTGGCATCCTTTTAAGAAGGATTTAGATGAGATTTCGGGAGAGCTTAACTACTAGTTAAACAAACGAGCTCAATGGACTGGATGGGCTCCTCTCGTTTCTCAGATTTCTTATGTTCTTAATGTCGGGATGGATGGATAAAGGAATGGATGGGCTTTAAAAACAGAACATCTAAATCTGCCTACTCTGATACAGGAGTAGGCTTTCATGATCTGCATTCAAAGGATATGATGATGAGGATGTGCTGATTCATCCTGATGTGGTCTTGATCTTTTGAGATTTGGATTGGGGACATCCCTTCAAAGTTTTGGGTGGTTCAGTCACTGCCCTTTAGGTTTCCCTAAAATGAACGACACTAGAGGTCAGGAGCACACGCTGATACAGTGCATTGTCGCAGCCACCACACAACAAACCAACTCAGGATCCCAGATTAGGACCCGAGTGCAGCCGTGAGACGGGTGACACCTCAGTACCACATGAGTTCAGATGGAATGGAACAAGTGGGAGGTCTTTTATGGTGGCCACCAGCCCTACCAGGTTTGTTTCCCTGCAGAATGGAGGGCCTATGTGCAGATTAACGTCACACCCAGGACAGAGCAATTGCAGTTTAAGGGCCCAATGGAGTAGAGTCACTTTTGGTATTTTACAGGATTCGAACTGGCACCTGCTCAAATCCCAAACCTCAGAGCCACCACTCTGCTTAAGTCCTGTCAGAATCTCAAAACCAACCCAGACCCTGGAGTGAAACCTCCTGCTTGAGGTGAACGTTGGCCCTCGTACTCCGAAACAGGCCCTGAAACTCTTTGGGATCAAGTTGATTTTTCTCACATCTGTAAGATGAAAAAGGGGTCTCCGAGTCAGGATGTAAGATGAAATCTGGTGGTTAATGATGGAGGCCAACTTCTTCTACCGAGATCCAAAGGCAAAGGCACTTGAGATAAGGCTAGTGTCACCCTGGTCAGCAAGAGGGACCGTTTGTATCTTAGCAAGATGATCTCTACTAGAAGTGGAGTCGGCCAAACTATGCTTCAGATGACTCGTTATCTTGGGCTGACCCAGCGATCAGATAAGACAGGTATGGCCTCATCTCTCCACGATAGGCGACAGGAAGCTGTGGGCTGTGACTGCTACAGGAAACGAAAGGGCAGGCAGAGTCACCGAGAGTGAATCAAGAACTGCTTCCTTCTCACCGAACCAAAAATAACATCTAAGCACGATTAAAAAAAAATGAATTGGTTGGAAAGCTAGAAATCGCAGGACCTTCTAAGCACCCCATCATCTCAAACCACGTGTTCAAGAGTCGAGTTCAGTCTGCTGAAATCTAACACAGGCCCTTGTGTGGTCTGAGCTGCCAACCAAAAGTGGTCAGAATCAAATTTACGAAACGCCCCGTTGTTAGCGGTGGTCCTGTTAGCTGGCACTCCAGTCCTATGGAATATACGGTAAATTTGATATTGAAAGGATTTGGATTTAGTTCAGGATACGCGTTAAGGTTTTACATTTATTTAGCCCTTTTTCTTTTCTGAATGTGTCCCATTTTGGGTTTCATTAGGCCCTAAGTATGAAAATTTGCAATTTTTCTCATAACAGGAATTATTTTAAGTTTTTTGGAAAGTACCTCATGCAGTTTTCTTCACTGCCAAAGTAGTGACATTCATGTCTCTGGTGACCCTTCCTATGAAGTCAGTAGATGGACTGGGAGAGCATGGGAGGTCTTGAGGTCGCTGGGAAGGGGTGTGTGGCGCTCCCGATATCGGCAAAAGGACGAAGGTCCAAGTCTTTAGAGTCCTGGTGCTTCCTGTTTGTGAGTGACCTGAGATGAACACTGGACTCCTTCATGTGTGTCTCTCTGGAGAATCCCTGGCTCCTGCTGGTTTGACTTTGTGTTGCTCATGGAGTCCCAAATGAGGCACATGACCTGCATTGTGAGGGACCGTCACTTACGGCCACGTGGCACATTTTCCCTGAGGGTGATCCAGCTCGTAAGATCCTCATTGTTGGGGACCCGAGTGGCTGGATCAGGCCAAGGGGTTGCCCACGTAACACCTGGCTGCGGCAGATAGATGGTCATTTCCGGAGGGTGGGACTGGACCACGTGTCTGTCTGGGGGGTTGCCAACCGGGATCCCGAGTTGTTTCATCGTGTAGTGAGTGCGGCAACGCGCTGTACCAGTGCAGGCTCCCCTACTTGACTTGACTTGTTTTCTTCACCATTTTGGGTTTTCCTGGGTGCCACCATTTTGTGATACCTTTGTCATGATGCAACATCATGGAACTCAGCCTTGGGATTTATGCAAATTGATGTAACCAGCATGCTGTTATTAAAATCTCCTGCTCAGATACATTCCTACCTCGAGTTTATAGGTACTCTAAGGCAGCGTTCCTCAACCTTTAAGTATTTGTGACCCGAGTTTTCATAACAGTTTTAATCGCACCCCCCTAATGCTTTTTTGAAACCCTATTAAAATGTATTCCTATATTTTTTGCCGCCGATACACTGCTACCAGTTTAAAATTTCCCTACGAATAGAGAAATTACGCCACATATGGCAACACTCGTGCCCCCTTTTTTTTTGCCCCACAGTTTGAGAACCGCTGCTCTATGACAAAAAAACAATTGTGGTTTATCAGGGGGATAAACTATGAAATTACGAAAAATAACGGAGGTGACCGGAAAAGAAGCAGAAGGAAACACACAAAAGGCAAAAACCGAAAGTCCGTCCTGTCTTTCCAGAAGTACCAAATCGTTAATCAAGGAACAAAGTCTCAGAATCAGGAAAAGGCGTCCAAAACAACATAACAACGTGCTCTTGTGAGTTCTTTTAAATTATCCGCAAACTCGGATAATTAGCGATGGAATGAATAGAGG
Organism: Erpetoichthys calabaricus; assembly: GCF_900747795.2. Classification (NCBI taxonomy): domain Eukaryota; kingdom Metazoa; phylum Chordata; class Cladistia; order Polypteriformes; family Polypteridae; genus Erpetoichthys; species Erpetoichthys calabaricus. Next base: position 5,154,854 of record NC_041405.2, on the reverse strand, counting down.
TGAACTTTATACATTTGACTTAAGAAGTGGAAACACACAACTTCCGGGTCGATTGCCAAGAGCTTGTTAAAATTCTCAAAGTGGCGTTGACATTATGCAAAAAATAATAACAAATACCTAAAATTACAACAAAAAACACATTACTTTTGTGATTTAGACTTCCGGGTTTTTGTCTTTTGCTTTAATTTGCTTTACTTAGTCAAAACAAAGGACTGCTTTTTGGTTTCGATTCTCTGCTCAAATTTCATTTCCTCTCCTGGTCGGCATTTTAAACTTGGTGCCCTTCAATATGTGTTATGAGTGCAGCACGCAAAATGGGCAAAGTGGTGTGAGGCCTCCAAAACGTTATGACAAAGCAGGGCAGAATCCAAACTAGCCTGCCCAGAAAAGGTTCTCTCCCATCAGGCCCACCGGCTGGCTTCGGCCTACATCAGACCAAGTGGATTTTGACTTCAAAAAATTCAAAAATATACGAGCATATCATCAAAATACCCTACAAGAGAAGGGATTACCGTAAACCCCTGGCATGTAAATGGAATGGGTAACAAATCTTTCTCAAAAGGAGGTTAAAGAAACTGAAGATTTTCATAAAGTGGTTGTTTATAAGCCTATGTCTTGAAGGCCATCATGTTTCCAGGTTTTGAACAGCGCAGGGTTCATTTTGGTCTTTTTTATTATTCTTATATCACTATCAAGGTGTGACAAATTTTTATCGATATTTGTATTTATTTTCAAGCTGCTATTTTGCTTCCTGTTGAAGCTGCCATTTTGGTTACCTTTTATTATTGGTGGCCAGGATAATGAAGTGAGACAACCCAACTACTGATTTCTCTTTTACTTTCCCTAAGGATAAAGAGTATGTCGGCTTTGCCACCCTGCCCAACCAAGTCCACCGTAAATCGGTCAAGAAAGGCTTTGATTTCACCCTCATGGTTGTAGGTGAGAGAGCTTGGTTTCAAAATGTTGTTCACCCTGCTGGGTCCAGCTATGGGCTCTGATGTACTTCTACCTTCCTCTATCTCCACAGGTGAGTCAGGCCTCGGTAAATCAACACTCGTCAATAGTCTCTTCTTAACAGATCTCTATACTGACCGGGAAATGCCCAGCTCTGAAGGTCAGTGTCGGTTACAAGCCCTAAGGCGCCTTTCCTATCAGGGGCCAAGTTGTAAAAATAACAAACTGTGCCCGCCATCTGTTTTTCAGAATGCATTCCCCAGACTTTGGAGATCATCAAGAATGCAGTGGATATCGAAGAGAGAGGCGTGAAAGTCAAGTTGACCATAGTGGACACTCCAGGATTTGGGGATGCCCTGGACAACTCGGATTGGTTAGTATTTGTAGAAACGTTAGGGCGTCACAATGGAGAGGAGCAAAGGGAGACAAGAGCCTGACCACACTCAAGAGGCAGGCTTATGGCCTACACAGGCCCTAACAGATAATATAAGAAGACATGAAGGGACAAGAGGACTGAATTTTGATGTTAGAATGACTAAGATGCAGAAGCTAAATGGTCAGCCATATTAGGAAGGAGAAAAAATATATAAAGACAAGGAACGTAACAGAATGCAGACTTTCATATATAGTAGACGCCTAATTACACAGAGGTAAGATATTTGGTATTTGGTACACTGTATTAAACAATGAGGGAAAAGATCATGAACACAAAATAAATAACTCATGAACGTATAAAAAGCAAAAAAAAAATAAAAAAAGGAAGCGTAAACAGAAAATACAGAACTTGAACTGGTAGACGACACATAACACAATGAGATCGAGAGATCAGATAGCCTTGGGGCAGAAGATCACAAAATGCTAGACGTGGAGTGGCAACTCAAAGTTCACATCGTTTAGCATTCCTGTGTCAGATATCAAAGATTTCTTGGTTAAATTCCTCAATAATTGATATGTTTTGTAAGAACGCTTTCACCGTACCCTCTACAAAGTCCAGAGAGGTTGTTGTTCCTGCATTTCTCTCTCTTAAATAAGGTGGTGGCCGTGGTGTCACTTGCCGATCTGTACATCCTTAGCCTTAAAGGATAAGCGCATAAGACGTGTGATTGAACTGACTAAAGATAAAGACCTCTGAAAACGGGGGCTGCAGCACAGACCACACTGAGGAGACGCAGCCATTTAATTCTGATACTGTCGGTGGCGTAGAGGCTTTAGTGACTAGCGACTGAGGTAGCCATTATCTTTTAGACATCCAGCCATCTAAGTGCTATCTTCACCCCATCTTCATTAAATACCTGGACTGACCTTATATGTTGTATGAGCTGGCGGTTAGTAACATGACACGTATCCCCCCTTCTCTCTCCCCATCTATGTATGTGACAACTGAAGCTGGAAGCCCATTGCCCAGTACATCGACCAGCAGTTTGAGCAGTACTTCCGGGACGAGAGTGGTCTGAATCGCAAGAACATTCAGGATAATCGTGTGCACTGCATACTCTACTTTATTTCACCGTACGGCCACGGGTAAGTGGGCTGCTGGGTGTCAAAGGGTGACGGGTTGTATCGCGTGGAGCCCCTGAGGTGTTTGCCGACGGCGAATGCTAATGGTGTCTCACTCTGGAGTGCCTAACACCTTGGTGCATTATATGCCACATGACTCCATTTTCACCACCTTCATGGTCTCATCCTCCTGCCAACACTCATCCTCCTGATTCTAAGCTCAATCACCCCGTGGCAGGGAGGACTTTGTAAACTCCAGCCTTTGACCACGTCCAGGGTCACCTGAAGTACCCCTAAAGTAGACAGCCCTTTCCTTTTTGAACCAAAGGCACCAGGCTAGAACTCCACCTAGTGGTTCTTGGTGTCTCTGCCATCCCAGAGCTGAACACCATGGCTGTCAATTTCCTAAATCCTCTTGAGACAACACCTCTATCATGATAGTTTGTTATTATTAACACGCAGAAATGTGTTAGCAAATGTCTTTACATTTCATCGATTAAAACAGCTAACAAATCTACCGTATAATTGTCCCCTAATTGAGAGCCTGTGAAATCTGAAGATGAAGACCAAGCCACCACGACTCCTTTTACATTGGTGTCCTATAGAACTGACCCTCATGTGTTTCCTGTTGTCATTTTTGTCTCTTTCTCACTCTGTCCCCATCTAGCCTACGTCCTCTCGATGTCGAGTTTATGAAGGCTGTGCACGATAAGGTCAACATTGTGCCCATCATTGCCAAAGCAGACACCCTAACGCCCAAGGAGGTCAAGGTCATGAAGCAAAGGGTAGGTTGTGTTTATTAGAAAATAAGACAGAGGGTTCAGTGCTTGCCTCATTCCTAGAGACTTATGGGTGCAATCAGGCAGAGGGTTCAGTGCTTACCACATTCTTAGAGACTTATGGGTGCAACCAGGCAGAGGGTTCAGTGCTTACCTCATTCCTAGAGACTTATGGGTGCAACCAGGCAGAGGGTTCAGTGCTTGTCTCATTCTTAGAGACTTATGGGTGCAACCAGGCAGAGGGTTCAGTGCTTACCACATTCCTAGAGACTTATGGGTGCAACCAGGCAGAGGGTTCAGTGCTTATCTCATTCTTAGAGACTTATGGGTGCAACCAGGCAGAGGGTTCAGTGCTTACCTCATTCCTAGAGACTTATGGGTGCAACCAGGCAGAGGGTTCAGTGCTTACCTCATTCCTAGAGACTTATGGGTGCAACCAGGCAGAGGGTTCAATGCTTACCTCATTCCTAGAGACTTATGGGTGCAACCAGGCAGAGGGTTCAGAGCTTACCTCATTCCTAGAGACTTATGGGTGCAACCAGGCAGAGGGTTCAGTGCTTAACTCATTCTTAGAGACTTATGGGTGCAACCAGGAAGTGGAATGTAAATCTGGATTCATGAGTGCTGATCGTGGACCGTGCTGCCACTGTGTCTGCTTGTATTGCTGTGCAGTCCCACCACGAAGCCTCGCGGCTTTGCACTGTGGAGAACTGCAAACCTGCAGTGTCTGGTTTAGAAGCTCCTCGAAGTGTGAGCAACAGACGTGACTCCATTAGTCAGGCACACAGAGCTTCAGGTTGATCATCTTCAAAGTGCTCTACCAGAAGCCGCAATCGTTCACAGTAGGGAGCCGATCCGAGGACCTCGCTAAGCCATCCAATCGGTAGTAGCGACGAGAGTGTGTACTAAGGGCAGAAGGAATGTAATCAGTGCGAGCTGGGAATTCCTCGCTCATGGGGAACAACTGTAAGCCTCAGTCCCCATCACAAATGGGGTTTGGCGGCTTACCCACCCCTCTCAGCGCCAGACAGAAACACGTTGATCCATTCGCATGGCACACGTGCAACCCTGGAGGTCTAAGGGCATCGCTAACCTCTTACTGTTCAGTCTCATGTTTGGCTGCTGGACGAGAGGCCTCTCAGAAGTGTTTTTTTCTGCTGCACATGACCACAAATAGGTGGGAGTGAACTGTGGATATCATAAAATTGGTTACACTTTTGTAGCAGTGGATAAGTGAATTCACAGGAACAGAATCCACAAATAGCGAAAGACAGAAGTTCTATCGTCATTATTATTTATTTACTAGGGGCTTTGCCCCCTGCTCACTTCGCTCGCCAACCCACACCTGCGCTACGTGCCAGCAACTTCACGTCTCTGCCACTCGCGTATTTGGATTTCACTTTCACCAAACAACAAATCTTTTAATTCTCAGGGATACGCCTCTTCATTGGGAACAAACACGACTTTTCCCTGATGGCAACATGAATTCGATGATCCACAAGTCTCCGACTTAAAATTTAAATCCGATCAATATATTCAATCTCTTTTCGCTGTTCCGTTACTTCACTGAGTAATATTTTCCATTTGTTTGCGCTAATGCGATCTTTGCTATCCTTTTTGTGAGACTTTTGAATTTTCGTACTTCCATTGTCTCTAACCTGCTCTGCATGTGTATCACGCCAACGTTTCTGAATTCTTTATGACGTTCTACTTTGTCTTTTATTTCCGGCCCCAGGCGTGGTAAAATCTCTTGTTACAAAGTCTTGTCTTGCGGGATGTGAAAGTGTTTCTCTGAGAAAATCACGTCTCATCTCCTTCCAAGATTTTTTTTATTGTGACACCTTTTTGTCTTTATGGACATCGCCATTTTGTTTTTCAGGGTGCTAGTGGCATTTCCCTGGCAGTCATGCCAGCTTGCTTTATCAAGAGAAAACTTTGAATGTCAAAGTTCTCTTGCGCTAATTTTTATAGTTTGTTCTGTTGGTTTACAACTCTTTGTTTTGCTTCCGACTATGAACTTCATCCTTGTTCTGATGAAAGTGCTGTCTGGTTTTCTCGGTTTTGACCTTAGGAGGACCAGGAAATGAATTATAGTCATGTACGCTAAGTGTCAGTTTGAGTTGCCTTACTGCTGACAGAACAGCTATTAAGATGAATCTATTGTAGTGCTACAGGAGAGGACTCCCAATCCCAGCAGTCAGATGGAGTGCACAGGAGACTGACGGGAGGATGCTTTGATTGGTGAGCACTTTGAAGGCAATCGATGATCAAGAGAAAGGTTCAGATCGGAGCTGCCGGGGTCTTTTACTAAACTGTTTACTCTTCATGATGTTGGTCAGAAGTTCAAAGTGGCTTCGGTTTCGTTTATAGGGTCATAATTGTCACATTTAGAGTGAACACAGAGTGAGTTTCCATGTATGATATGAATTGTCCGCTTAATATTTGCATATCCTAAGTGATAGCATTCGCCAAAGTTAACTTGTTGTGTATTTCATGAAATCAAAGTAAGATTTCAGTGTCCACCCAACACTGGAGCACTAATGGGACCCCCTGATTTGCCACATGTTTTTTTTTTCACTCATTGATGAAGTGTCCTCTTGATTGTTTCTGTGCAGTGTATGGAATTTCTGATTATTAGAGCAGGAATTCACAACAATCCAACTAACGAGGACAATGATTGCAAGCAAGGAAAGTGACTAACCAAGGACTTTGAAGTTTACGTTCTGAACATCACATTTAAGGATGTAGCTTTTGATATAAAGACCCTTTCTCTTTTCAGATCCGGGATGAAATTGAGCAATATGGTATCAACATCTATCAGTTTCCAGACTGTGACTCTGATGAAGACGAGGAGTTTAAGCAGCAGGACCTTGCTCTAAAGGTACACCACTTAAACTGAAACGAAGCCAGCTTTCAAGCTCTGGACCAGAACGCTTGCCGCTTTCAATTTTTACTTCCTTTCACACCCAGGATGTGAATTGATCTGCTTTTCTGGCTTTGCTGGATCCGTAGAATTGTAATTCATGGCAATCTACTTTCCATTTTTCCACAGAATAGCATCCCCTTTGCGGTGATTGGCAGCAATGAAATTATAAATGAGAACGTGGCCCGGCCAATCAGAGGACGTGCTTATCCCTGGGGTGTGGCTGAGGGTAAGTGGGTGGAGCTAACTGTTAGATGACTTTCTCTCATTCATAAAATTCAGTTCAGGTGTCCTTGTCACACTCAGGGTCTTCTCTTCTCTGGACGCATGACCTCCGACTGCCTTAATAACTCTTTTTACCCCCCACAGTGGAGAACAAAGTGCACTGTGACTTCTCCATGCTGCGAAACATGCTGATTCAGACCCACATGCAGGACCTGAAAGATGTCACCCAGGAAGTCCACTATGAGAACTACAGAGCCCAATGCATTCAGAGCCTGACCCGGATTGGCGCTAAGGACCGCAGCAACCGCAAGTAAGTCGAAGCCGCCGTGGACAACCCATGGTGACCTCAAGGGGTTCAAAATCGGCAGCCGTCACCCCGGTGTTTATAACAAATGGCTGCAAAACTGATGATGAAGACGTAATCTCAGACAGCTTCATCCCTTTTGGCATTGAAAATGTTGACAGGAGGTCTGCTGTTTCATAATCTGCATAAAGTGTAGTTGCGTTGGCCATAAAATGCTAAAGAGGTTATAAGTGTGTGGACTGGGGGGCGGGGGGGGGGGTAATTTGGGGGCTCTTGTTAAAACAGCAGAGACCCCACTCATTATTTCACCCCTTATTTGTTTGTCACTGGCTACACTGTGTAAATCCCAATCCTGCCATCTGCTGGCCAAAGCCTGTAATGACTCTCTAAAGAATGAGTCCACTTATGTCAAGGTTGTCCAACGCCGGTCCTGGTGGGCCGCAGTGGCTGCAGGTTTTCATTCAGACCCTTTTCCTAATCAGTGAGCAATTTTCACTGCTAATTAACTCCTTTTCCCTTCATTTTCATAGCCCTGATTTTAAAGGATTCAGTGCTCTAAATTGATTCTTTTCTTCATTAAATGGCAGCCAAACAGAAATGAGACGTGAGACGAGCAATTGGGGCATCAAACTCCAACCAATTTCTTAATTAGAAGATTATTCTTGTTGTTCATTAAGCCTGTTATTTAATTCCATGGCTTGTTGCTCCTTTCTTTCTGCCACAGTAGACATTTCCAAACATTTTCTAAGACCACCATGAAGAGGTTTTGGTGACCTGAGCAGATCGGCCTTACTGAGACCTCCACCTTTCTTCATTTTCAGATATGGTGTGTTTGGCACAGGTTTGCTGGTCCTGTGTTGGCTCGTTTTGTGTCTCAGGGCTGCTAATTAAGGAAAAAAGAAACAATTCAGGGGTCTGAGTCAAGTCAATTACAGTCAGTCAGTCATTCTCCAACCCGCTATATCCTAACACAGGGTCACGGGGGTCTGCTGGAGCCAATCCCAGCCAGCACAGGGCACAAGGCAGGAACAAATCCCCGGGCAGGGTGCCAGCCCACCACAGAAGTCAATTACAATGAACGCAAAAGAAGTGTATTAACAGCAGCTAGGCACTAATTAAGAAGTTGGTTAGAATGAAAACCTGTAGCCACTGCGGCCCTCCAGGATCGGCGTTGGACACCCCTGACTTATGTGAAGTTCTCTTGTCTCCTTGTGCAGCTCCTCCATCATTTTTCCTTTCTTTCTTCTTCTCTTTTTTTTTTATTTCAGCAAAATCTCCCGGCAGAGCATCACAGAGCTGTCTTTGCTCCCACTGGCTGCAACAGAAAAGCTGATCCAAGAGAAGGATGAGGAGGTGAGGAGGTCCAATTGTGACAAAGTTCTGTCATGGATGTCTTGTGCCAGAAACCAGCCCTTTGATTCTTATGCCAGTGTGTCTGTGAACTCTGCTGTGGTGCCGTTGAGCTTGGGGAAATATTACAGAGTTTACAGTGGCACACGGGCAGTGAATTTGTGGCAGGATTCTCCAGGTAGAACACTATAGGACCACTTAGGGGCTCTCAAGTCACCAGAAGAGTAGACTTCTTAGTGCATTTTCTATCCCAGTCATAGGCTTTACATTTTATTCAAAGAAATTAAATGGCAGGCAAATGATAATTGGGACCAGCACTAGAAGGGGGCTAAGGTGGGCATTGCCCCATAGATGTTTGTTAAGCTGCCAAACTACAAGTCAAGTGATTTGCTGGAATAACATACAACAGGTGTCTCAAGTCTCCCAGAAGCTACTATCTACTCACCGATGCCTGTGAGTTATCCACTCCCAAAACACCGCTAGCTCTGGAGAATCATCAGCGGATTATTTGATTATTAGCCACATTAGTTGTTGAAGACAGGTCACAGAAGAAATGTACAAATATTTGATATCTCTTTACCTACGTATGCCTTCAGCACCTTTCCTTGGTATTTTCATCCGTCTGAACCTCTCATGACCAGCATTCCCATAAAGCCTGCTTCTCCAGCTCTGTAATTTTGGGGCGTCTTGCTCGCCTCCTGTCTGGTTTTATAATCCCCTTCAGAGTCTGAAGGTGACTCTCAGGGTGCCTCCTACACCTTCACTCCAAATGGCATGTCTCATACTCACACTTCCACTTTCAACCGTATCCTCAGACTCACCAATCAGGTTGCATGGAGGGACTGAACACACACACACACACACAACCTAGCATTTTATTATATACTAGCAAAATACCCGCGCTTCGCAGCGGAGAAGTAGTGTGTTAAAGAGGTTATGTAAACATATATATACATATACACACATATATATACATATACATATTTACATATCTACATATATATATATAGACATATATATATATATATATATATATAGAGACATACATATACACACATACATACATACACACATATATATATACGTATACATATTTACATATCTACATATATATATACATATACACATCCACATATATATACATATATATATATACACATATCAACATATATATACATATACATATACACACATACATACACACACACATATACATATATACATATACACATACATATATATATATACACACATACATACATACACACATATATATACATATACATATTTACATATCTACATATATATATACATATCTACATATATATATATATATATATATATATATATACATACATACATTCACATACTGTATATATATATATATATATATATATATATATATATATATATATATATATATATATATATATAGCCAAATCCCTGCGCTTCGCAGCGGCGAAGTACTGCTTTTAAATTTTTATTAAGAAGAAAAGAAAACCTTTTTAAATTGAGGGAAAATATACCAATAACAATTTGTTAAAGATCTGTTTTTTTGTGAAGCTGCCTTTACACAGCCTATCCGCTGTTTTATAAACGAACGCCATATAAGGCCGTCCTTTCTCCTAGCTTAGTGGTTCTGTATTCTTTTATTGTTTGTTTATAACGATTGTTATAGTTATTGTGTAGCTATTTGAGACTCACTGTTCTGTTCAGGTACCCTATTCCTTTATGTAGTCCGCGGATTCTCCGCTATTTTTTGTTCATTTATTACGATTATAGTTATCTATTGATTCCCTTCTTTAGCTGACTGCCTGATCATATAAGGCGCTCTGCTGTTTTTTTGTGAAGCAGCCTTTACACAGCTTTTCCGCTGTTTTATAAATGAACGCCATATAAGGTCTTCCTTTTTCGTTGCTTCGCCAACGGAAGCAGCCTTTTTATTTAATCCACAGGTTCTCCGCTGTTTTTTTGTTCGTTTATTATGATTGTTATAGTTCTGTTTGTATACCACGTTGTCAGTTCAGCACTCCGGTTGTAATATGACCAAGACGTGCAAGCTTACTGTTGAGAATGCAATGTATAGTTGTACAGGAGAAAAGCAATCTTGCCTCAAAGTTCAGTCAGTTCACGTGAGCCGCTCTCTTGTGTGATGTTGCGATGTCCACGGCTTAATTTAATGTTAGCTAAGACCCGGCACTTAAAAGTTTCTCGCTACAGCAATTTTAACTCCGTTACAAAGTGATCCAAAGTCTCGTTTATACCTTGTGTCTTCTCATTAAACTTGTATGTCGCGAATATGGTATTGCAAACGGTAGTGGGAGCGTTTCTATAAACTTAATTTAAACTTACGGTTTACACCGTGCTTTGTTTCCTCAGTAGCTGCACTTATGAATATGCTTGTATGTGTCACTCGCTCGCTTCTTATTGTTTTGCTGCCTTCTCAATTGTGTAATGAATGTTTTCTTCAGCGCTCTTTGGGGCTCTTCCTTGTTTTGTACGTACTTTGTTCACAGTCAGTTCACGTGATTACGTGGGTGGCGTGATGACGCGATACGCAAGTCCACCTCCCACGGCCATCGAGGTGCACTCTATTACAGTATATGGACAAAAAAGAGGTTCCGGTTATGACCATTACGTGTACAATTTCGAAATGAAACCTGCCTAACTTTTGTAAGTAAGCCTGTCAAATTTCAGCCTTCCACCTACACGGGAAGTTGGACAATTAGTGATGAGTCAGTCAGTCAGTCAGTCAGTGAGTGAGTCAGTGAGGGCTTTGCCTTTTATTAGTATAGATTAGATTTAGCTGTGCTTCTCACCGAAAGGGGCAACCCCATCTTTGAAATCAAGTCTTCAAATTTACAATGTCTACTGTGACCAACAGGGTTACTCTGGAGTGATTTCTGAACCCAGTAGGACACAAAACAACAAACACTGTGCCTCTCCCTCTTTCTCTAGTACTGAATCAAAAATGACAAAGTGACATTTTGTAAGAAGGAGAACCAGGAGGTGAGATGAACTCATAAGTCTGACTGAGTTCATTTACCAGAAGTCTAACTGATCTTTCACAAACCAAGAATGAAATAACCTAATAACTGGAAGTTGAGTTATTTGTACCAGAATGAGCCCACTAAAGAGTTCATCTCCAATACAGATTTACCCAAATCTAGGATGATCTGGAAATGCACCTGCCAACTGTGGTCGTGCGATGTATGACAACTGGAATGGAGCAATGTTGGGGTGTCAACCGGGTCACCCCATTTTTATAACAATTTGAGAAAGAAACAAAAGCATTGCCCAATGGTGCAATAGCAGAACCTAAACTGCCCCTGGCAAGGAATCCTTAGCAGATCAGGTCTGGTTTGGAGCTCCTTCTCTGATGAGTAGGGGGTCCAGAATGAGACACCATCTTTTGTGAGCAGCTCGCTTTTATACTCCTTCTGGCTTTGACGAATGATAGATAGATTTTGGTATAGCAGGCAGGATTAGATAGATAGATAGATAGATAGATAGATAGATAGATAGATAGATAGATAGATAGATAGATAGATAGATAGATAGATAGATAGATAGATAGATTTTGGTGTAGTAGGCAGGATTAGATAGATAGATAGATAGATAGATAGATAGATAGATAGATAGATAGATAGATAGATAGATATTCATTTTGGTATAGTTGGCAGTATAATAGATAGATAGATAGTTAGACTGGTCATTTTTTGATAGTTCCTGTCAGTCAGAGGCCCTCGGAATTGTCCAAACCCCCCCCCCCCCCTTTATTGCGCCAGTGAGTGCCAGAGACTACCCCTCTGAAGATGGGTGCAGGGTTGGGTTCAGTTGCTCTATGAAGCAGATACATGACGATCAGCAGGCTGTCTAATGGACGGTTCACTTTGTTGTCTCCTCACATTTTCACGACGTCTCCTTTTGTCTTTTTTGCAGCTGCGCCGCATGCAGGAGATGCTGAAGATGATGCAGCAGCAGATGCAGCAGAGTCAAGGGGAGCAGTCCGATGCACTGTGAGATGGCCGGCCAAGAGTTCATGTTATCTGGACCCCCACCTTTCCCAACCCCCACCCCCTTCTCGATACTTCTTAGCTGTATGTGGATCTGGCCATTTAACCCTCTTGTTGTTTTCACATGCCTATTACCAAACACATTGTGAAACTTAAAAAGAACGAAAGAAACTCACGCTTTCCCTTCAGCCTCAACAAAGTGTAGTGCATTGAACCCAAGATAACCCCCCCCCCAATCCCACATTGCACACAAGTGGAAACATGCTGTGTATTCAGGAGACGTTGTGATTTTTCTTCTCCTTCCTGGCATCCAAATGAGAAGGCGAAAGAGAAGCGTGTCGTAAAGTCAGAAAGAAATCTGAGATGGACTGTAGTCTGGCATTGTGACTTTAGATGATTCAACCTCACCAACTCTAACTGAAAGGTGTCCATTTTGGCGAAGTTTGTAAACAGTGTTGGAACAAACTGTGGGTCTATTCCCTCTGAAGCTTTATTTGGACAGTATTGCTCTGTTTTTTGCTATAATAATGGTGAGAAAAGGGCAATTAACAAAGACTATTATACCCCCTATAAGTGGAGGTCTTTCTTTTAGAGAAATGCCAGGAACAGGGCTGGCAGACCCACAGCCACAACGTCAACAGCTTGTGTGATGGACGCCTCACAGGATAACAGCTTAACAGAAAGTGTCACTTTCAATTGAGAAGAAAGGACTTCAAGCTGCAGATATGATTGGTCCAGGGGTGGCAAGAAATCCATCGCTAAAAGTGCAAAAATAAGGAAAATCCACAAACTACCACCAGTGGACTACTCCGAGTTGGTCAATCTATGAGGAGACACAGTCATCCACTGAGGGCACTGTCATTTCTGACAGTTAATGGTCACACGCTTTGGATGCCTAGGGAAGCACCCACCCCTCGATCATAGATGTAAGATAATAATGTCCATGGTATGCACGCAAAGGGGCACCATTTGTGTTTCTGAAGGCTTCAGACACAGAGTGGGGAGGTCATCAATCTCTGATGATGCCGAGTTGCTGCTGCTACCCACTGGGCGCCATTTTTAAAAGTAAATGTGTGCACGGTCCGTACACCAAGGGGCACAAACCCCTTAAAGTCTGCAGTATATGCACTACTGAAAGGGCGCACACACTCTGGGCGCTGAGGGGGAGCCACGCAGGTCGTTGAAGTCTAATTATACCAACTAGCCACTATGGAGGGGCGGCAGCCATCAACCCTGCCCATGTGGGCTTCGATCAGCACTGCTACAACCGAAAACTGGAAGAAGGTTTTTTAAACTGATGAATCTTCTTCTTCTGCCATTAGGGGTTGCCACAACGGATCATCTTCTTCCATATCTTCCAGTCCTCGTCATCTTCCTCCGTGACACCCATCACCTGCATGTCCTCTCTCACCACATCCATAAACCTTCTCTTAGGCCTTCCTCTTCTCCTCTTGCCTGGCAGCTCTATCCTTAGTACCCTTCTCCCAATATACCCCTCATCTCTCCTCCGCACATGTCCAAACCAATTCAATCTCGCCTCTCTGACTTTGTCTCCCAACCTGAGCTGACCCTCTAATGTCCTCATTTCTAATCCTGTCCATCCTCGTCACACTCAGTGCAAATCTTAGCATCTTTAACTCTGCCACCTCCAGCTCTGTCTCCTGTGCCTCCGTCTCCAACCCATATAACATAGCTGGTCTCACTACCGTCCTGTAGACCTTCCCTTTCACTCTTGTTGATATCCGTCTGTCACAAATCACTCCTGACACTCTTCTCCACCCATTCCATCCTGCCTGCACTCTCTTCTTCACTGCTCTTCCACAATTCCCGTTACTCTGTACTGTTGATCCCAAATATTTAAACTCATCCACCTTCGCCAACTCTACTCCCTCCATCCTTACCATTAGACTGCTGAAACAAAATTTTAAATCTTTTTGCACACCAAATCAAAAGAATGGCACCACAGTGTGTGACACCAACGGTCAAACATGGAGGAGGAAGCATGAGGGTCTACGGTTCACTTGCTGGATGCAGGAATCGGCGATTTGCATAGAATGACTGGCACCCTCAACCTAAAAGACCTAGACCATGGTATTTTGCAACACCATGCAATACCATCTGGTCTACACCTTGGTGGTCAGAGTTTCATCTCACACCATGATAACATCCCAGAGCCCACTTCCAGGGCGGGTCTGAACTACCGTAGAAGAAAAGAACAAGATGGTGGGCTTCAAGTCACACAACTCCACCGAGATGCTTTGGGATGAGCTGGACAGAAGAATGCAAGCAATGCAACCTGCAGTGTGGGAACATCTGCAACAGTTTTCTGGGAGGAACGTTCTCGACAATACTCGATTTCTACCGTAGAAAGAACGCCACAAGTGATTTCATCTGTTATCTTCACAAAATGAGGAGACCTTGACGAGTCAAAAATTTAGATTTAACTTTGTTGAACAATTCTATGATTTCTTTTTGTTCCTCTCCAATGATTTTTTCGCTCCATGTTTTCATTTCAGAGTATACAAAGACATGAAGCTGCGTAAAATCAATAAAAACTGTTTGGGATTGTAGTCACATGATCAATAAGAGGCAAAAAAAAAATGTTCTTGCCATTAGAAAATGGTTGTGAAAGGCGCTATACTGTTAGAAGACAACGCAAATGCCATCTTTGAGTTGATTTACGCTTCATTTTCCATATCTTGCATTGTCTTCTTGCTGCTTTCTATTGCATCTTCTAAAGACGCCCTCATTAACGCAGCTTTGGAAGTTTAATATAAAACAGAAAACGGGCCGACCTCTCTAACTAAACACGTGTGAAAGTCTCGTAGCTCAATACGCCATATTGTATAGGGGGGGTCAGAATCTGCTAACTTGTAATAAACTGAGTGCGGTAACTGCTAGCATTGTACAAAAATGCATTTGCTTGTGTTATGAGAATAAAAGACCAAATAATTAAAACGAACGTGAAAAAAAAAAAAAGTGTCCTCACAGTTTCTCTGAATCCATTGGCGTCATACAGATGAGCTACTTTGGGGTTGGGCAAATCTCACTGTGAGAGACCGAAATGATGGCGAAATGGAACATCTGCCAGGACGAGAGCTGCTTCTCCCAAGTCAGTAATCGACAAACCCCACGGACGCACTAAAGCACTCAAAAAAACAAAGAGCATCGGCCCAACGTGTTCCTTCAGAACAGAAGGCTAGAGACAGAACTTCAGCAGTGGGACATCTTCAACATTTTTCACACAAGCGGGTAAGTGGAATACCTTCAGAAAGTATTCAGACCCCTCCACTTTTATTACAATTTGTTACTTTGCAGCCTTGTGGTAAAATCCTTTAAATTCATCATTTCCGTCATCAAGCAGCACTCGATACCTCGGAATGACAAACTAAAAAACTGGGGTATCCAGTTAAATCAACCATGAAGAAATGGGACAGCCTAAAGCAGACCGTCCATAAAAACTGAAGAGGACGAGAGAGGAATGCCACCAGGAGACCTCCGGGACCGTCCATACAAATTGAAGAGGACGAGTGAGGAAGGCCACCAGGAGACCTCTGGGACCATCCATAAAAACTGAAGAGGACCAGTGAGGAAGGCCACCTGGAGACCTCCAAGATCTCTGAAGGACTCACAAGTTACAGTGAATCACCTTGGTGGGACAATGCAGACAACATCACGGCCTGGCTGTTTCACCAGTTTCACCTTAATAGGAGAGCGGTAAAGGGAAACAATCGTGAGTGGTCTCCCCTCGACTTACCCGTATACTCGGATATGGGGATGGATATTTGAGGAGAAAATTGCAAGACAATGCTTATATTTATATATTTATGCACATTATAGAACCATCAACAACAAATCAAAGTAAAAGAAAGTAAATCGGACTCCAAGAGGTCTAAAACATCGAGATTCATAAAAATCTCGACATCAAAGCTTCGGACGAATACACTATTTTCTCTATGAGAAAGTAAATCGGACTCCAGGAGGTCTAAAACATCGAGATTTGTAAAAATCCATCCATCCATTTTTCCAACCCGTTGAATCCGAATACAGGGGCATGGGGTTTGCAAAAATCTCAAGGTCGAATTTTTGGACAATTACAATACTTTCCCTATATCTCATTTACGAGAAAGTCAGGGAGGTCTAAAACATCAAGATTCATCAAAATCTCGACATCGAAGCTTTGGACGATTACAATACTTTCCCTACGAGAAAATAAATCGGACTCCAAGAGGTCTAAAACGTCGAGATTCATAAAAATCGACATCGAAGCTTTGGACGATTACCATACTTTGCCTAGGAGAAAGTAAATCGAACTTCAGGAGGCCTAAAACATCGAGATTAATAAAAATCTCGAGGTTGAATTTTTTGGACGATTCCAATACTTTCCCTATACCTTGTATACAAGAAGGTCAGGGTGGTCTAAAACGTTGAGATTCATCAAAATCTCGACATCGAAGCTTTGGACGATTATAATCTTTTCCCTATACTTCGTATACGAGAAAGGAAAACAAAACACAGAGGAGCTCTCGGCAGAAGACACACGGGGGACCGAGTCAGATGGAGGTCCAAAGAGGCCAAACTTGAGTTTTTTGGCCATCAGACTACATGGCATATAATCAGAAACCCATCTCCAGCATGAAGCAGGGTGGTGGTGCTGGCAGCCTCAGGCTGTGGGGAGGCTTCTGTGCAACAATGGCTAGTGAGGAGGAAAAATGAATGCAGGGAAATCTGGCAGGACCCTGGAGGAAAACCTGCAAGAAGCCAGTGCCTTGGGAGAAGACCACAAGACAACGAGCCCAAGCGTCAAGCCAAAGCTATGCAGGAATGGCTTCAAAACAACAAGGTGAATGTCCTGGAGTGGTCAGGTCAGCGTCCAGACCTCAATCCAACGAAGAATCTGTGGCTGGACTTGTCAAAGGCTGCTCACTTACAGCCAACCATGACATCCAACAGAGGCTGAAGAGTTTGGCAAAGAAAAAATGGCCGAGCCAATCGAGAGAGAGACCTGAACACACAGACTTCAAGGGCGTCATGGCTGCCATCGACTAGATACGTGCGTGATTGGTGGCGAGTACCAACGCATTCAATGACCTCGTGTTTTATATTTCTCATTAATTTAGACCACTTTACAGAGATCTGCTTTCACGTTTGACTTTACAAACCCGTTTTTGGTCAAAAAAGCCAAAATTAAATCCTCTGTGAGTCAATAACATGAAAATGTGAGAACTTCCAAGGTGGCGAATATTTTTTGGAGATGCTGCAACTGCTTTGTTAACATCAAGAGCGACAATGCAAAGGGCAACCCGAGACGGATAGCCTGCAGAGTTTGTGTGACGGACGTGCGAGACGACAACAGCACAGACCGAACGTCGGACACCCAGAAGGCACCAGTGACAAGGAGACGGACAGGGGATGTCCCGCTTTGTGTGTGTGACAGTGGTGCGGGTCGGCTCCTGCTCCCCTTCCTTTCTGGTCAAACAGAGAAGCAAAGTGCATTTACACAATCCCGCACCTACAGGGGGCGCAATGATTTATTTAAAACCAGCCCTGCACCACATGGTGCACATTAGCCATTGTATGTGATCACCAGCGCATGATCAGCACCCCCCCGGTATTATCAAGAACACATCAGACATCCAAAACATGATTTATTTAGAACTGTGACACACTCTTGTGCCTCGGGAATGTCAAGCTGGTCCTCGTTCTTCACTTCAAAGAATAAAAACCTGGGAAGAGATAAAAGTACCATTAGCACACATCCGCCATTTTCATACTTGCACAGATCTGACACGTTTCATTATATTTTGGCTGCTTTAAAGTAACAAGAAATAAAAATCCTCGACATGATACTAAACGCTTGGTTTCCTGCATACGCGATTTAACGTTTTCTCACTGGGTGCTCCACTCTCTGCATTGTTTTATACACGGCAGCCACGACTTCGGCTGACAGTACAGCGGAAAAAAGGATTTGACACCACGTCCTTTATTCCCTTGATACGGTTTTCTTATCTTTAACCAAAAAAAAACCTCAAATAACCCGAACAGCACTGTGGTGAAGAAGTAAGTGTGCCCATCCGTTACGCTTTAATTTAGTCTGCTAACTTGAAAAAGGGGGTCCCTCCCAGGGCCGTCTTAACAGCTTCCTGGGCTCCCAGGGCAGAGTAGAGCACTGGGCCCCCTGTTTTGATAGCAAAACAGAAACACAACATGGGCATCAGAAAAAACGTGGGCCCCGGGCAGCGTGCCCATGCGTTATGACGGCCCCGGTCCCTCCTTATATTTACTGGCGACCAAACGACGACGCATGTGCTCCCTGATAACAAGAACATTTATTTCTAGAGTACACAAGTAAACCCGCAATTCGCCAGCGAATCGGAAATCCTAGAATGGCAATCAGCTTCTGTTCTGTCCGATATGTGGATGGATGACATATCATGGAGGGCAGGAGCGTCTGGGGAAATGTCATTTAATCTAATAAGCACATCTGTACTAAAGCGGTTTCGTTTTGTGGAGACGTGAGTCTGTTGCCATCGCTGACACCGACTACTTGAACAGGTTGTGTTGTTTGGGGGCCACCTACTGACTCTGGGAAGCCGCTGCGTCTGACTGTGGGGCGAGCGCCACAGCGCAATATGCTCCTCGGTGGGAAACCGCTGCGTGAAGACATATCATGGAAGGTATATGCGGTGGTGTGGGCGGTCGCGTCCGGGCGGCTGTACAACCTGGCGTGCAGGTGTAGTTCACAGGTCGTAGTGTCGTTTCTGTGTTTTCTTTGGTTTGAGCCGTGACTCCTTTTGCAAGCACGTTGTAGGCGCGCGCGTTGTCACAGCATGGACCTATGGGGATTCCGTCCATACTGTAATATAACCTTCGAATACTCTCGTTTCTTTTTTTGCTCTGTGGCGGGTGGCAGTGCACGTGCGCCTCGATGTGCCCAGCGCCCATATCCATTATCCTACAAATGGTGCAGCTCAATGTGCTTTACAAGATGAGGAAAGAAAAGTCTGCGTGAAACAAAAATAAGATTAGGCAACACTAAATAACAAAGAATAAAGTAAGATCAGAGGGCAGAAAAACAACAAGATCTGCAGGGGTCCCAAGGCCAAGAGACCACCTAGCCCCCACTGGCCAAACATACATGGTGATAACAGCTCATTCCTCGGTTGTCATACCAATCCTGCCACAACGGAAAACGGGCACCGTTACGGGGCACATCAGGTGTATAACTAAAGGTACTGAAGTGCATTAACTTATATAAAAGTAATAAATAATAAAACCCAAAAACTCGAACTCACAGGCAAACAAGAGTATAAAACTCCCACCATTGAGAGAATTCAGACCCCTGTCTGGTTTGGGACCCGATAGTGCTGTGTTTCTCAACAATTTGGTGTCATGGCCCACCCCATGGGAGAGGAGGCTGGCAAATGTCAGAGCAGGAAGGAGCCCCGACTTGATAATTGAAGCGGGATCAGCTAAGCACATCTAGCAGTATTCCTGGAGTGGCAATGCACAGCGACACGCCACCATTACACAAAACAGAAATCACGATGCACATGGGCCACCGTACTGACAAGATGATACTGCTTCTACGTGCATATAGTGTGTGTCACACACGTGTCCACAGGAGGGAGCGGAATGGACCAAATGAAGGTAATTCCTCGCCAGGCCAGGGGGTGGCGGTGTGCACTAAATCTTCCTCTGTTGTCTCTGCAGACCAAATACGGGAAATTCTGCCCTGACGGCGCCACTTCTGAACATCACTTCTGGGTCCGGACCTAAATGACGTCACTTAAAATGACAGACTACTCAAACGTACCTCACTCTTGGACTCCAATCTATGCACTTCAGAGATACAGGTGGCTGCCCCAACCTTTTTGTGTGTGTCGATTCTGATTATTTCACACGTTGTCACATGGGGGGGGGCAGTTCACGGGCTCAGATAGTGTTATTCGTCAGCCAGACAGGGGGGTCACCACTTCTAACCTGATCTTCGCTCCTCTTATTTCATCTGCAGTTCAGCCAAAGGCCCCGCCTCCCAATGACATCAGCACCGGTCCACCCACCGTTGGCATCACTGCCGGCAAACCCTGATGACATCATTTCCTGGTATCCAGAATCCACCTCCCTGCCACATCATTTCCTGTTCCAGCCCCCCCCGACTCCACCTCTTCCTCCTACCCACCATATTTACAGAGCAGACTCACCCTGGTAGTTCAGCTTTTCTTTTGCTGATTTTTCACTGCACGGGGTGGCCATCTCCAAACCTTTTTCTGTCTGTTGCCTAATTTTTTTCTCACTACTCACAAAGTGGGAAGCCACTTTGACCAACCAGATGTGTAGCATCCACCTGGATGATGTGACGGCAGCCATTTTTGCGCCCGTACACTCACCACATGTGAGCTATTAGGTAGAGAAGTGGTGAGAGAGACAGTTAGAGACAGGGGCTGATTAGGGGGGCAAGAATGACCAGGCCATGGTAGGCAAGTTAGCCTGCACATCGGGGTACACCTTACTACTCTTAACGAAGGATACTCAGGGATCTTTAATGACCAGAGAGAGTCAGGACCTCGGTTTTACATCTCACCCGAAGGATGGCACCATTTTAACAGCACGCTAGACTGGGTGGTGTGATATAGCGGGTACACGGCTCTAAACAGATGGGCAGTTTTTAAATAACTGCGGCTTAAGGAGGTGGTAGCATGGCAGGAGCGGTTCCCGGGCTCAATGCAAGTGCGGGTTGTTTCCGCATGGAAGTGCACAGTTATGTGATCGCCCGTGTCTGTAATTGATGCCGGGAGCTGCTAATCGCCACACCTGTGCCACATCCCAATTATAAAGAGGAGAAGCACAAGTGCAGAAGGGGAGGAAAAAAAAGAGAAGGAAAGAGGGAGCGGAGGTTAGAGAGCCCCAGAAGGAGTGTGTGGCCGATGCTCGAGGAGGCAGATGGAAGTAGTCGCTCAAGAGCTGGAGTGACCAAGAAGGTTGATGGCTCGCCATGGAAGGCAGCGGGAGGCCGAGCCCCAGTGTGAGTGCCCTGGCCAATGGGGGGGGGGGGGGGGGGGGGGGGGGGTAGGGTAACCGAGTCTCAGCCTGGCGAGTGAGCCGTATGTAGCCAACCGGACCAGGAAGTGGTCAGCTGCAGCTCCCCGTTGCAAAGCCCATTGGGATAAGCAGGGGAGCCGCCAGTTAGAAAGAAGAAGGCACCGAGTGTTTGGAAAAGGAAATGCCTGTTAATATGAACCTCGTTTTAAAAGAATTTATTTATTATGGATTTTAACCTCCACTCGTCACTTCATTTATGGAACTTTGAAGCACTGCACTCTGGACACTCTTTGGTTTGTTTTGTAATAAAAGCACAAGCACTTTTACACCATCCCCTTGCTCCCAGTATGATTTGTCCTCCTCTGCCAGCTCATCCAGTTACACTACCGACGGTGTTGGGTTCAAGAGACTCCGAAAAGAGAAGAGGCAGCATGGAGCAGGACCTGCCATGTCACAGGGGGCACTGGGATCCACATTCAGACCACAGGGTGTATGCGCCCCCTGCTGGCCTCACCAACACCTCATCTAGCAGCAACCTAAGCTCTTCCTGGCTGGTCTCTGGGGCTGGGGCCTTCATTCAGGTGGTCTCTCAGGGTCCCAGCATGCTTAGCTTCATTCAGGTGGTCTCTCGGGGTCCCAGCATGCTTAGCTTCATTCAGGTGGTCTCTCGGGGTCCCAGCATGCTTAGCTTCATTCAGGTGGTCTCTCAGGGTCCCAGCATGCTTAGCATCGTTCAGGAGGTTGCCCTGTTCTGAGCTACAGGTGGGTGGTGTGGCTGCTGGCTAAAATGTAAACTCATAAATTCCAATCTGAAATACAGTTAGGTCCATAACTATTTGGACAGAGACAATTTTTTTTTCTCATTTTGGTTTTGTACATGACCACAATGAATTTGAAATGAAACAACTCCGATGCAGTTGAAGTGCAGACTTTCAGCTTTAATTCAGTGGGGTGAACAAAACGATTGCATAAAAATGTGAGGCAACTAAAGCATTTTTATAACACAATCCCTTCTTCATTTCAGGGGCTCAAAAGTAATTGGACAATTGACACAAAGGCTATTTCATGGGCAGGTGTGATCAAGTCCGTCGTTATGTCCTTATCAATTAAGCAGATAAAAGGCCTGGAGTTGATTTGAGGTGTGGTGCTTGCATGTGGAAGATTTTGCTGTGAACAGACAACATGCGGTCAAAGGAGATCTCCATGCAGGTGAAAGAAGCCATCCTTAAGCTGCAAAAACAGAAAAAACCCATCTGAGAAATTGCTCCAATATTACGAGTGGCAAAATCTACAGTTTGGTCCATCCTGAGAAAGAAAGCAAGCACTGGTGAACTCAGCAACACAAAAAGACCTGGACGTCCACGGAAGACAACAGTGGTGGATGATCGCAGAATCATTTCCATGGTAAAGAGAAACCCCTTCACAACAGCCAACCAAGTGAACAACACTCTCCAGGGGGTAGGCGGGCGTATCGATATCCAAGTCTACCATAAAGAGAAGACTGCATGAAAGTAAATACAGAGGGTGCACTGCAAGGTGCAAGCCACTCATAAGCCTCAAGAATAGAAAGGTGAGATTGGACTTTGCTGCTAAAGAACATCTAAAAAAAACCAGCACAGTTCTGGAAAAACATTCTTTGGACAGATGAAACCAAGATCAACCTCTACTAGAATGATGGCAAGAAAAAAGTATGGAGAAGGTGTGGAACAGCTCATTATTCAAAGCATAGCACATCATCTGTAAAACACGGTGGAGGGAGGCAGTGTGATGGCTGCCAGTGGCACTGGGACACTAGTGTTTATTGATGATGTGACACAGGACAGAAGCAGCCGAATGAATTCTGAGGTGTTCAGAGACATACTGTCTGCTCAAATCCAGCTAAATACAGCAGTCAAATTGATTCATGATACAGATGGACAATGACCAAAACATACAGCCAAAGCAACCCAGGAGTTTATTAAAGCAAAGAAGTGGAAAATTCTTGAATGGCCAAGTCAGTCACCTGGGGCCTCATGTATAAACGGTGCGTACGCACAGAAATGTTGCGTACGAACCTTTCCACGCTCAAATCGCGATGTATAAAACCTAAACTTGGCGTAAAGCCACGCACATTTCCACGGTAACTCATTCCTTGGCGTACGCAATTTATCCGCCCGGTTTTGCAGACTGGCGGCACCCAGCGTCAAAGCAGTGCTACTGTTCCTGTGTGATCACTCTTTCTTTCTTAAATCCACATTCCTGGCGTGGCTTTATAAATACACTGAAATTAACTGCATATTGTTTATTAGTGTAATGCATCTGATTGTAATTAACCTGTAGCAATATAATGGTCCAGGGAATAGCCATAGTATTCCAAATACCATAACTGCTTTAGCGTTGTAACTCTCACTGCATGTTCTTTCAGCCGCTCCCGTTAGGTGTTGCCACAGCAGATCATCTTTTTCCACATTACTCTCACTGCACCACTCAGAGTATTTATATCACTGTATCTGAGTGGGAAATCACAGCAGCAGCTGATTGGAAAGAGAATTATCGGTACACAGCATGAAGCAGATGCTGCCTGAGCCACAGCAAACGCTTTAGTCCCTGTACGGACTTCGCGGTTTAGAAACAGTTTCATCCCAAGAACTCTAAACACTAAATCAGTCCATCAACTGCTCCTTATATAATTGTTTACTTATAAGTACAATCACCTCACTGTAAACTTGCACTACAGTTATAATATTGCACAACCTGCGCCACTTTATAAAGCGCGTATTTACATGTGATGACGGTATTCATTTCTAAGACGAAATGCAGCAAAACATGTTGATTATATTATACAGATAAAACTTTAACTTCATTTAAATAATCTGTATTGTTAATAATTAAACATGTGAGGACACGGTGCCGCAGCACTAGCTAGTTCAGTAATTGTTCCTGCCTTGCGCTGTATTATTGCTGGTGCTGACGCGACACTGGAAAGATAGACGGATATAATAATTAAACACGTACTACTAAGATATTTCAATGTTCCTTAAAAGTTTTGAAGAATCGAAGTTCTAAGCTTACAGATGGCTTCACGTCTATTACATAGCTTATTGTGTGGCGATTGAGTTTTTGGAGAAAGAAAAGTAAGGACAGGAATTGGAGGTTAGTACGTTTGAAAGAGACAGTACTTCTGTAATAAATTATTTCATCAAAGGTCACGCATGGCGCAGCAAGCCTCTTGCGTGAGACATGAACAAGCACTGCGCCACCGTGTTCCCATGTTTAATAACATGCTTTCATTCCTATCATCATGAAAAAGATATCACGTATACATCTCAGTATTTTAATTATTCAGAGAGCTGTAATATCAAGAATGTAATGGAGTATGTGTCCTGTCGGAGAAAGAGAAAGCCCGTTTAAAAAGCAGGTAGTGATTCATACACATAGAGCACATAGAAGATCAAATACAGAACAAAGCATTTAACATGCCACTTTAGTTACAATAGGATTTGAGAAACTAGTAAACGATTTTAAGATGAAGTTTAAGATGTTCTACTTTAATGGCAAAATAAACTACGTGATTAAAGTGGAAATTTCGAGATTAAAGTTGACATTTCGTGCTTTTTTCCCCACTGTGTGCCTTTTTTTTTTGTCTGTACCCTAATAAGCTTTCATATGACACTCAGACGGTGGGCTACGACTCGCTTTTTCACGGCGACTTTGATATGTGATTTCTTTTTTATTTCGGGCACTGTGCGACTTTGTGAAGTTGAGCCTTCGAGTTTCTCCGACACTCTGTCACTCGATCAGCTTTCTTTTGTTGATTATACCACTGTTTAAACCAACAAATAGTACGTTTTTCCTTTGCCTCCACTTGGTATTCGCTGAAATTCTTATATTTTCTCCCGTGCTTTTCCCATTGTCTTTTCACAGAAGGCTATTTATATTGATTTGCATATTCAAAGAGGCGTAATTCTGGGAGGAGTTGGGGCGGGACAGAAGGCGCGTGCACGTGCGTTACTTTTCATGCAAATCGGGATTTATGTAGTAGAAGAACATGAAAGTATGCGTGCGCACAGATTCCTGCATCTGGATTTTTCTGTGCGTACGCACAATCCCGCTTTTGTGCTTACGCCATGTTATAGTGTGAGTTCTACGCACGGCGTTATACATGAGGCCCCTGATGTTAACCCAATTGAGCAGGCATTTCACTTGTTGAAGACTAAACTTCAGACAGAAAGGCCCACAAACAAACAGCAACTGAAAGCCGCTGCAGTAAAGGCCTGGCAGAGCATTAAAAAGGAGGAAACCCAACATCTGGTGATGTCCACGAGTTCAAGACTTCAGGCTGTCATTGCCAGCAAAGGGTTTTCAACCAAGTATTAGAAATGAACATTTGATTTCCAGTTATTTAATTTGTCCAATTACTTTTGAGCCCCTCAAATGAAGGGATTGTGTTCACAAAATGCTTTAGTCTCTGAAGCAGAAAGCACTTAAGTAAACTACAGAAAATGGAGAAGATGACATCACCACTAAACGTAAGTTCTATCTGCGCTCTGCCCGTTGAGGGCACGTTTATATGTTGTGTGTCCTGCAGCATGTACAGTTCAGGTTTTCCGGCCGACATTGTAGACAGCTTCACCTGCCAAAAGTGTTTAGTTAATTTAGAGTTGGTCGGGAAAATACGCGAATTGGAGGACCGCATTAGGAATCTGATAGCGATTAGGCAAACCGAAAATTGGATCGACTCGGTTTTGTTTAGACAATTCGGCTACTTCTGATTCGGCTTCAGTCTCTCCTGTAGTCAGTGCACGGCCAAAGTCAGCAGCACCAATTCAGCCACAGGGCGAGTGGGTAACAGTAAGACGGGGGTCTAAGAATCCAAAATATAGTCCCCCGGCACCCAGGTCACCAATTCGGACCCAGAACAGATTCTCAGCACTCCGCAGCGCGCCTGTGGAAACTGAGAATAAGAAAGTGCTCGTAATTGGCGATTCCATAGTGCGGAATGTTAGAATTCCAAACTATGTTAAACCAGCAGTTCATGTTAAGTGCCTCGCAGGGGCCAAGATTTCTGGCATAGAGGCCGCATTGGACCGTGTCGCCGACGATGAAGTATCTACCTTATTGCTGCATGTCGGCACTAATGATATTTATTCACAGCAATCTGAGGTATTAAAGAGGAACTTCATCTCTCTTTGCATCAAAGCTAAAAGAAAATGTCGGAATTTAGTTGTATCTGGCCCCTTACCAAGATTATATAGAGGGGATGTGATTTATAGCAGATTGCATTCCCTTCACTGCTGGCTAGAAACCTGGTGTGCAAACAAAAGCATAGCGTTTGTGAACAATTGGGATGATTTTTGGGAAAGGCCTGGATTTTTCAGAAGAGATGGTCTTCATCCTAACTGGAGGGGATCTTATGTATTATCCCAAAATATGGCAGCAAAACTGCCTGGTTGACTGATTAGAGCACCATCCAGGCCGCAGTCATGTGATCTTAAATCACAGGCTGTTGTTTATCCCACCTGTTACTTTCCTGAAGCTGTTACCCATAATCCTTGTCTTGGGGCATCCAGTAAATTTAGTCTTGATACAAACCTTAAATTAATTGATAACCAAAAAATAAGGTGTATAATTAGACCAAGGGATAAAACCAGACCCTCCACCAGGGGCATCTGTAATAGAAATTTACTTCAAATTAAAACAAAAAGTATACCAGCAGTTCAGAAAGAAGCCTGCAGTTTTAAATGCTGCTTATTGAACATTCACTCTCTTGGCACTAAAGCTGTTTTGGTAAATGATATTATATTAAGTACAAAATCTGATCTGTGTCTTCTCACCGAAACCTGGCTTAGTAAATGTGACACTGTACCCCTAGCTGAGGCGTCACCAGATGGATACTCGTTCCTTCATAAGTCTAGAGATTCAGGTCGAGGAGGGGGCCTTGGAATAATTCATTGTAACAAAATGCAAATCACTTCTAAAAATTTAGGCAACTTTACATCCTTTGAAGCATTCATCTTAAATATTAAAACAGATTCCAACACAATTATAGTGCTAGTCTATAGACCACCAGGGCCGTATTCATTGTTCATGACTGAATTTAGCAACCTTTTATCTGACTGGGCTATAAATTATGATCACGTAGTACTGATGGGAGATTTTAATGTACACATTGATGTGGAAACTGACACTTTTAGCAAATGTTTTACTTATTTGTTAAATTCAGTAGGATTTTGTCAGAATGTCAAAGGTCCAACTCATAATCATAACCACACATTAGATTTAATTATAACTTACAAAGTTGAAATTCTAAATTTAATTATTACTCCATTAAATGAAGTTATTTCTGATCACTACTTAATTACATTTGATTTGGTCCTGCCCTTGTCAACACACTCCCAGATTAAAACAAAGACAGTGCGGCATCTAGATTGTAATTCTGCTTCAAAATTTATAGATACTTTGAGTAAGTCGAGTGTAATTGTGGAAAACCATTTAGATCAGTTAACATCAAATGTAAACGTGGAAAACAATTTAGATGAGCTAACATCACATTATAATGTGACCTTGAGAGATGCTCTGGACACAGTGGCTCCCCTTAAAACAAAAGTGATCAAAGCACATAGAAACTCTCCCTGGTTTAATGAAAACACTCGAGCTCTTAAATTAGAGTGTCGAAAACTGGAACGCAGATGGAGAACAACAAAGCTACATGTCTTTCAAATTGCATGGACAGAGAGTGTTAATAAATATAAAAAAGCTCACTTTAAAGCTCGGTCAGAATATTACTCTACATTAATAGCTAGCAATAATAAAAATCCTCGGGCACTGTTTAGAACAGTGGCTAAATTAACAAATGGAAATTCAGATCAACAGTGCAAAATACCAACAGACATTAGCAGTACAGACTTTATTAACTTCTTCAATGAGAAAATTAAAAATATAAGATCCCAGATCTCTGCATCACAGTACAAACCAAATACTAGCTTAGCAGACCCTGTCTCACATTGCACTCAGCACTTTAGTAATTTTAATCCTGTAACTGAGCAGGAAGTCTTAAGTTTAATCTCTAAAATGAAGCCCACTACTTGTTCCCTAGATCCAGTGCCAACAAAACTAGTAAAAAGTGCAATGGATGTTCTTGCAGCGCCTATCCTAAACATTATCAATAGTTCATTATTGCATGGCACAGTACCTGATACACTAAAAGTGTCAGTCAATAAACCATTACTTAAAAAGTCAGACCTTGACCCACACATACTAAATAATTATAGGCCTATTTCAAATTTACCGTTTCTCTCTAAAATACTAGAAAAAGTAGTCGCCAGTCAGCTTCAGACACACCTTATGCATTACAATTTATTTGAGAAATTCCAGTCTGGTTTTCGCACTGGTCATAGTACAGAAACGGCACTAACACGGGTTGTAAATGACATTCTGATATCCTCTGATGAAGGAAACTCCACTGTAATTATGTTGTTGGACTTAAGTGCAGCATTTGACACCATTGACCATTCTATTTTACTGCACAGGCTAGAAAATGATGTTGGGCTTACAGGCACCGTGCTCGCTTGGTTTAGTTCTTACTTATCAAATCGATTCCAATATGTACAGAAATGTGCTGACAGTACTCCATCATTATACACAGAAGTTCAATATGGTGTCCCGCAGGGCTCAGTACTGGGACCTTCACTGTTTTCACTTTACATGCTTCCACTGGGATCTCTCATTAGGAAACATAATGTTAATTTTCACTCGTATGCAGATGACACCCAGTTATACCTTTCATTTAAATCAAATGAAGTTTCTCCAATGTTGTCTTTAATTAGTTGTGTTAGTGAATTAAAGGAGTGGATGAATAAGAACTACTTGTCTTTAAATACAGATAAAACAGAGATGTTAATTGTTGGAGGGAATGATGCTGATCACAATAATATTTTGTCATCATTTAACTCAATGGGAATCCCAGTCAATTTTACTGAATCAGCCCGCAATCTAGGAGTTATCTTTGACTCTAGCATGTCATTTAAAGCGCATATTACAAAGTTGTCCACAACATGCTTCTTCCATCTTAAAAATGTTAGGAAATTAAGGCGCTTTTTAAATAAACAGGATTCTGAGAAACTAATTCATGCATTTATCTCTAGTAGGATTGACTACTGCAATGCGGTGTTCACTGGATGTTCAAACTGTTCTTTATACAGCCTCCAGTTAATCCAAAATGTGGCTGCGAGAATTATTACAAGAACAAGAAAATACGAACACATAACTTCAGTTCTTAAATCCTTACACTGGCTCCCGATTAAGTTTAGGGCAGATTTCAAAATCCTTCTTTTAACATATAAAGCATTAAATGGTCGAGGTCCGGCTTACTTGTCTGAACTTATCATGACTTACAAACCAGAGCGCACATTAAGATCCCAAGATGCCGGTCTGCTTATGATTCCAAGGATTAATAAAATAACAATGGGGGGTCGAGCTTTTAGTTACAGGGCCCCTAAACTGTGGAATGGTCTGCCTGCTACTATAAGAGATGCCCCTTCGGTCTCAGCTTTTAAATCCCGGCTGAAGACTCACTACTTCAGTTTAGCACACCCTGACTAGAGCTGCTGATTAACTGTACAGACTGCATCTCTGTTGTTAGTCATTAGCACTTAAACATAAGTAACTTGACAGTTAGAATTGTATAATAACCCTCACTTATTCTCTTTTTGTTCTCGGTACTCAAATGTGGCACTTGGTGCCATGGCCCACCTGCCAAGTTGTTTTGCCTGCCTAAGGAAAAGTCATCCCAGATGGAGGATCGCAGGAATCATGGGAGAGAAGGGTCCTTTCATCGGATTGGCTGGCCCAGCACTGTTTCAGCTGTGGAATGGCCAAATGGGGGAGGCAGCTTGAAGGATGAGGTCTCCAGGACTCTACACAAATACAAATCTTATTATGGGATATATCATCTACTGTTAAATTCTGCTCTGTACTTCTAAAATTTATATATTTTTTTTTTATTTCTTACTATATTGAGAAATTGTTCTGTGTACTGTACTGTATTGTATTGTATTGACCCCCTTCTTTTGACACCCACTGCACGCCCAATCTACCTGGAAAGGGGTCTCTCTCTGAACTGCCTTTCCCAAGGTTTCTTCCATTTTTTCCCTATAAGGTTTTTTTGGGAGTTTTTCCTTGTCTTCTTAGAGAGTCAAGGCTGGGGGGCTGTCAAGAGGCAGGGCCTGTTAAAGCCCATTGCTGCACTTCCTGTGTGATTTTGGGCTATACAAAAATAAACTATTGTATTGTATTGTATTTAGTGGCCTCACATTTTTATGCAATCGTTTTGTTCACCCCACTGAATTAAAGCTGAAAGTCTGCACTTCAACTGCATCGGAGTTGTTTCATTTAAAATTCATTGTGGTAATGTACAGAACCAAAATGAGAAAAAAGTTGTCTCTGTCCAAATATTTACAGTATGGACCTAACTGTAGGAATGCGCGGCTGATCTTACAAAGCGAGAGATAAATACAGAATGACTTAGGGAAGACACACCACACTTAGGGGGCTTTTATGAAGTTCCCGTTTCAAATTAAATAAAGACTGAATGTTTGGTAAAGGACCCACGGATGCCTGACAGATGTCGATCTTAACATGTGTCGAAGAAGGCTGAGCGTCAGACCCGGCCAGGACACCTGGAGGGACTGAGAGGTGGTATATTTGTCCTCTGGGCCACAAGGGGCTATTGCAAATAAGAAAGGGCTCAGAGCCGATCCCTGATGTGATCCCACGTCCGTCACTCCTACCACAGACTCTCTTTTTCACTTCTCTTCCACAATTCCCATTACTCTGTACTGTTGATCCCAAGTATTTAAACTCCTCCACCTTCGCCAACTCTACTCTCCTCATCCTCACCATTCCACTGACCTCCCTCTCATTTACACACATGTATTCTGTCTTAGTGGTCCTACTGACCATCATTCCTCTCCTCTCTAGAGCAGATCTCCACCTCTCCAGGATCTCCTCGACCTGCAGATCACAATGTCATCAGCAAACATCACAGTCCACGGGGACTCCTGTCTAATCTCATCTGTCAGCCTGTCCATCACCATTGCAAATAAGAAAGGACTCAGAGCCAATCCCTGATGTGATCCCACCTCCATCACGCCTACCACAGAGAGGAGGACTCTATGCAAGCGGCCATCTATTATGGACACCACCATAATTCGGCAGAGAAGTGAGTGTGTTTAGTGGTAGGCTGCTATCACAGAACTGCAATACGGACAGATACAAGAGATCTTTCGTTCCTGGAGCCATTAGACTCTTTAACTCTTCCCGAGTTCCCTTAATTTCTTGCAATTTCTCTAAATGAAAGGCCAACACCTCTGATGATGATGCTCTGTCTCATCTCATTTCTTAATTGCCGTTATCACTCGAACATTGTCCAAGAGGGTGTAGTGATAGGGTTTCCTTTAAGACAGACGGACCGGAGGGTTTTTTAAGTAATCAACAGAAGTTGGGACACCTGCGCAAATTGGGTGCAAGGCTTCATCAACTTCGAAGGCTGCAGGACAGGACATCGGTAGATTGTAACCCGTTAGTGGTTCCCGGATGAGTCTCCGTTTGTAACATTCTGACATTTCCCCTTTTTTATTTCAGTTTTTGCTAACCCTAAACTTTAAATTCAAACCTCTGGCAGTTTACTGCTCACCCTTTTAGGTCATTCATTGCATTTCAACATCTGAAGAAGACCTGAGGTCTTGCAACACTTTGGACCGGTCGTGTATATTTGTGCGTTTTTTTATGTCTGCTGCTGCTGCAACCCTGCAATTTCCTTTAAAATCCAGAACGTTTCCATTTCTTATAAAGCTCCTACCTCTTACCGTTTTCATTCTCCTCGGGATAAGCCTTTATTTTTTTTTATTTACCGGGCTATTCAAAATGAAAGAGCAGATTTCAAAAATGTATTTCAAACAAGAACACATTCCACACATCACTGGATAGCTGGAGGTTCAAAGTGTGGTCCTGTGGTCCTTGAGGTTGCATGCACTCGACATGGTGCCACCACCTCATTTCCACTTGGAGGTCCGGCGTTACCTGAACGACACCATTCCAGGATGATGGATTGGAAGAGGTGGACAACAAGATCTTGCTCATCGTTTGTGGCCTTCTCAGGTCTCCAGACCTTACACCCCCTGCGATATTCATCTATGGGGGTACATTAAAGTAAGAATGTTTGTTCCATCTATGCCCGCTAGTCTTCGAGATTTGCAACATCAAAATTGAGGAATCTGTGAATTCAGTAAACTCATGGACTCGTGTGTGGCAAGAAATGGTCTATCGTTTTGATGTTTGTCGCGCTACACGTGGTGCTCATGTCGACTGCATGCAACCTCAAGGACCATAAGACCAAACTTTGAACTTTCAACTATCTAAGTGATGTGTGGAAGGCAGCAAAGCCAACAGCAAACTTACCGATTAAGGTCACTTCATGAAGAGGCAGGTGGCACAGCGGTCCTTCATGTGTGCAAACTGCTCTATGACCTTGCTGTCAAAATTCAGCAGTCCGTGGATGAATCCGTTTTCAATGGTGAGCATAGCCAAGGCGTTCAGCCTGTGCTGCCCCGTGGCATTCTGGGCAAACGTCTTGACCTTTTTCAGAGTGGAGAGGTTCCTGTCGGATTCCGAGTTGGTCATCGGCGTCGTGATGATAACTTTAAGAAGTGTCACCGTCTCGGACATGACATCCTGCAGGTTGTATTCGTGGACAGAATTCAACAGAGACAACATGGTGGTCCCCCTGATCAGTTCGACGTGCTGGTACAGCGAAGTCAGTTCCGTTTTCAGCTTCTCCTTATTCGCCACGGGCCACAGTCTGGCTGCAAATTCCAGCTCAACCACCGGAAACGAACTTGCAAACTTGGGGAAGAGCGTGCCGTCCACTAGCCGGGCGGCGATCAAGTGGTCACTCTCGGAGAACCTCTCGTCCACTTGGCTCAGCACGGCGTCGCATGCCTCCTGCATGGTGGCGGCCGCGTCGCTTTTTATTCTCTTACTCCCTTCGGTGCCCTCTTGGGCTATCAAGTCAGTTCTCTCCCTCAGAAGCCCCACGTTCTTCTTGAACGTCTGAATCGCAAGGCGGATGCCACTGGCGTTCATCTTCCGTTTCTGCAGCACCCCGTGTAGAAGGTCCACCTCCGGCATGAGTTCAGAGAAGAACTGGGAGAACTGCAAGAACTTGGGGTCCTGCAGATGCATGGCTAGAGCGTAAGCCTCGCTGATGGTGGCCTTGTCCCATCCCTCCTGCGTCCGAATGTTCTGCAGACACTCCTTGATCTCCTCGCGCCCTTTCCAAACCGAATTCGCCGTTTTGCTGATGAAGTTCAATCGGGCGGCTTGCCGCCTGGGGACGCGTCTGCTCAGCGCCTCGTTCAGGGCGGCCATTCTCTTGTAGGAGTTGGAGAAGAAGTTGGTGAAGGTGGACAGGTCCGCGAAAAACACCTTCAAGTCCGAGCTTCTGGCCGAGCAGACCTGCTGAAGCGTGGCGTTCAACGGATGCGCGTAGCAGTGGACGAAGTGCGCCAGGGGGTAGCGCTGCTTGACGCGCGCCTCGATGTCGCGGACGCTGCCGTACCTCCCCGCAGAGCCGTCGTACGTCTGCGCGATTAGCTTGTTGGTGATGTGCAGGGGGTCCAGAGATGCCATAATGGCGGTGGCCAGACCGTTAGCCGTTTTGTCCTTCACCTCGATGAATTCCCAAAACCTCTCGATCACGGTGTTGTTCACCATGTAGCGCAGGACGACGGCCATGTGCGAGTTGCAGGAGCCGTCCGTGCACTCGTCTGTCATCACCGCGACGAAAGGCGTGTGCAGTAACTGGCGGCCCACCTCGTCCCTGTAAACGCTGTACATGCAGTCCAAAAGTTCGTTCTGAATGGCGGCAGAAGAGATGCCACTGAAATAAGGCTCTGCCTCGTAATGTCTCCTAAGTCTGGAATCCCCCTCGCACATCGTCTCGAAAATGCATTTAAAAATGGCCGGGTTTAAAGAGCCGGCTGACCCGCATCTCCCACAAAGTTTCATACAAGAAATAATCCTGCCAAGAACATACCGGTTTTCTTCAGTCTGTCGGTTGTGCTCCTCGATGTCCCGTCCGTGCACGCGATCGAGCGCGGAGGACACATTCGTCTGCCCCAGTAAGCCCAGTCTGATGCTGTTATCCACATGCGAGGCGCAGCTCTCGTGCTTGGCCAGTCGCTCAGACAGGTGCTTTAAGTCCGTAAATCCCGTCGTCGTCCACACGGATTCCCCTTCAAAAAGAAGGCACGGAAAGCAGAACAAGGCTTTTTTGGAGATGCTGGCCGTTAGCCAGGATTTCCTATAAAACCACTCCGGGTTGAATGATCTCTTTTTCCCGTTTCCTTCTTGGATGATTACTAACTCATCAGGCTGGTGCGGTCCCAAATGTTTAATTTCCAGTTGTTGTTTAATCGGCAAAGTGCTGAATCGTACCGTAGATAAATAATCGACGTGATTCATGATGACGGGACTATCCCAACATACCACAGACTTGCCAAAATAACCATGCTTTACACTCTTTTTGCAGAAGACGAGGACGCGCACATTTTGCGTCACAGATTAAAACAAAACAACCGGGAGACTGCAAGCTCGTTCTACACATGCGCAGAAAGGCACGAGCGCGATCGCACCCAATAACATC
The DNA here is from genome assembly GCF_900747795.2 of Erpetoichthys calabaricus. NCBI lineage: Eukaryota > Metazoa > Chordata > Cladistia > Polypteriformes > Polypteridae > Erpetoichthys > Erpetoichthys calabaricus. Next base: position 5,120,083 of record NC_041405.2, on the reverse strand, counting down.
CACTTGCGGAGCCACAGCGTCACCACTGTTGTAAACCCGGAAGTGATGTCTCCGTCGTTTCAGGACTGATTTCGTAAAATTACTTTTGGAAGGTTTCGGCAAAGCCCGGAAAGTAACGTCGGGTCAAAGACCCGTTCAGAAATTAAGCGATAAAAACGAGAAGGAAAAACGGTACATCAAAGCAAATAATACTTAGCCTTAGGGTTTCTGCCATCAAGTTGGGTCATACGTCAGACTAAACAATACGGATCGTTTCTGTGAAATACATACACTATTAACATTTACGTTGTGTTCGGGTCTATGGGAACCATTTAACATGTCGACAACATTTAAATCAATAAGATCTGTGTTAATTGAAAACAGTTTTTCGTTTACATTCATAAAACGAAATATTCAATATAATTACAATATTTGCACCACGTTAGAAGTTTAGTAAAACGTTAATAATAAAAGTGATTACATTTTTTAAAATGTACTATGCATGTGTGCAATATTGTTCTAAACCAATGTAGAATAAACATTTAAGACAAACTAATATTTTTAAATATGTATGTGAAGAAAACGGCAATAGATATTGTACACTGAATTATGCTATACCAGTAACGGCGTACTGCACGATAACGTGCAGTGAATACACTTGACTTGAGCATTCACAGTTTTCCTCCTCTTTCTCTGTATGTTTCTCATTTGTTTGCTCAGAGGGTGATGCGCTTGTTCCTTCCTGAGCAGCTCCTCTTGTCTCCACCCTAGTGGCCCGCTGCTTCTCTTCTTTTTTCAGCATCTTTTCGCGTTAAAACTGATTAAGTTAGTTTTTGTGTTGCAATTACTTAGTACGTTTTTCTTATTTTTTCACTTAAGTGCCACAATCTGCCTCAAGAATGATTTAAGATATGAAGAGGTAGGGGAAGTGACCGCGAAGGTGGTAGGGAATAAGAACGATGTACGTACGCATGCGCCGCACGGCCGCCCTGCTGCGTGCTGCCGAGAGTTGATTCTACAATAAAATAAAATAAAAATTAAAAGAGTCATAAAAATCATAACTCCGAAAGCGGATAGTAGACATCACGTAGTATATGTGTACCAAATTTCAGGTCAATCGGTGAAACGGTTTGTGAGCTACAGGTGATTTAAAATCCTTTACAGACAATCGAACAGCCAATAGCGTATTATATATAAAGATATTAATTGTCTTATATAGAACTGTTCTAGTTTTTGTCGCCTATTAGTATAAACGATGGGCCATCAAAAGAAAAAAAAAGAAAAATACTAATAAGAACACAATTTATTTATATGGCACCCTTCCTATGCCCAAAATTCAGAAAGAACAACAGGACTGATATAACATTGGCTACAAATAATATCTTCACTAAATAAAGATAAATACAGAATATGCAAAACATTCAAATAGAATAAAAGACAATTATCCAAACTAAAATACAACATATAATACTACAAAACAATCTGGAACAAATAACATAAATTGTGATAAAAATGCAAACCCTGAGTACCTAAACAGACAGAGGGGGTAAACTGAAAGAAGAGGTCTGTTTAATGTCCTCCTAAACGAATGAGTTAAAAACAAATGAGCGGAGTCAGCTGATCTCATTAATTGGGGGGGTCATTCCACAGTCAGGGCGCTATATAGAGCTGAAGACCCTGCTGTCACCCACAGAGTGCAGGTTAGTGGGGGGCACAGAATGAGAGGACCTTAGTGGGCAGGTCAATAACAGAATTTGATATTCAATCCTGTAAGACACAGGGAGCAGTGAAGGGGCAGCAGGATGGCTGGGATGTGCCCGCTGTTGGCGGTTCGTGTCAGGACTCTTGCAGTTGAGTTTTGAATCAGCTGGAGCTGTGATATATCATTAGATTCAAAGACAGATATCAATGTACTGTATTATCGATCACTTGACGTTCCCATGGACAACAGGTGAATGTCCACATCTGCAGGTACTCCATCTCTCCTTATAGCCCACCAATCATCTGCATATTAGGTGAGCACGTCACTTCAAATTTGCCCAGGGTTTGTGTGAGGGTGTTGGTGGGCACTGGGATGGATGTTCTCCCAGTCCAGGGTTTGCTTGTGCTGTGCGCTCAGCTGGGGTCCTCCCATTGGATTTTTTTTTTCCAATAGCGCCATCCAATAAGGTACGCACCGTCAATTTCGCTTTCCCGTCACAGTCTCCTGTTGGTCAGCTCTCGGTCTCAGTTTACTCAGCCTGAATTCTCACTTCCCGTTTGCTTCACTATTTTTGTTAATGATCAAATGTCAGTGGCTTCCTGCAGTTTCGTTCGCGAGTATTGAACAACAGGAGGAAGAATGTAACATTGTTTTAAGTATATCCGTATAATCCAGTTTAACGGCAATATTTGCATAATGAAGAACACACACACGCATGAGCGGTTCAAGCCTTTCACTTTTTGATCACTCACACCGGTGCCTGGAGTGAATCGGGGATGCATTTAGCAGTTGTCCGGAGCGCCGCAATATTCAAGCACACTGCACACAAAAAGACTCCAAGAGTCAGAGGGGCCACTTTAAGGGATCGTGTGATGTGCTGTCCAAAGAAATACAATCAAACTCGTATCGTTATTCACACAGCCGGCTCTGGCATATGACCCGGTCTATGACATGGGCTTCATAAAATGTAGGGTTATTGTAATTTTACCTGTTGATATGCTTTAACATAACATCCACCTTAATAAAATAACAAGCACCTGTGTATCTGTGTTGAGCTGCAATGCCTCTGTCATTCCAACAGATGGCTCATCACAAACATCTCTAGCATAATAATGCATTGCAGTTGTCATTCCAACAGATGATGCACCAGACACATTAACAATCTTTTTTGAATCCCATACCAAATTTCACATAACAGAAACAAATGCTTTTCATTTGTCTTTCAAATTGATAGCATATCTCAAATATTACCACTGCTTTTATGAATCCCGTCTCAAATGGCATATAACAATAACATATGTTTTGCATTTGTCATTCCAACAGATGGTGCATCACAAATACTAACATTGCTTTTACCACTCCCTTACCAAATGGCATATAAAATAAGACATATGCATTGCATTTGTCATTCTAACAGATGGTGCATCACAAATATTAACAGTTTTTATGAATCCCATACCAAATTTTGTATAACAGAGACATACACTTTGATTTGTCATTCCAATAGATTAAACATCACAAACTTGTGTAGTAATAAAATGCATTGCATTTGTCATTCCAACAGATGGCACATTACAAATATTAGCACTGCTTTTATGAATCCCATACCAAATGGCATATAACAAGACATTGTTTTGCATTTGTCATTCCAACAGATGGTGCATCACAAACATTAATACTGCTTTTACGAATCCCATACCAAATGACATCTAACAGAGATGTATGCATTGCATTATTCATTCCAACAGATGCAGCATCACAAAATTAACACTGCTTTTATGAATCCCATACCAAATAGGATATAACAGTGACATATGCATTCCAATAGATGGTGCATCACAAAAATTTGTAGTAATGCATTTTATTTCTACAAATGTTTGTGATGCACCACCTGTTGGACTGAGAAATTTAATGCATGCTATTACTACATGCCTTACAAAAAACATTCCAACAGATGGTGCACTACAAATCTTAATATTGAGGTCTATGTGGATTACTTAGATTTCAAGAATTCTTAGATGGGTAGCACATCTAGTTAAAAGCGTATAGTATAAAAAGTATTCACCCTCTTGGAGCTTATCACATTTTCTTATTATACCACATTGAATCTCAGTAGGTTTTCTGTAATTTGGCTTTTAGATGCTGATCAGCAGAAGCAGACTCTTTAATATCAAACTGAAAGCAGGTCTCCACAAAGTGATGTGGAGGTGAAGATCTGAGTTATGATAAAGACCTAAAAAACAAAACGGTCCAGTGCAGCACACGTAATTTGGATGGTAAAACAGAAGAAAGACTATCATCCTGGTTTGTGCATAGAATTTTGCATAGCAGTGTCAACACTTTCTAAAATCTGAAAAAGAAGAAATTTTTGACTTACTTTGGGAAGCCATCGGGCTGGATGGAGAAAGTGTACTGTTGCTGAAGGCCACACCAATATAAGGAAATGGCTCGTAAAAACCAAAACAAAAGTGTTCAACTGGAAAGCAAGACCATTCTGAAACAAAGTGTCATGAACATTTAATTTAATGGGAAACGTGATGGCAAAATGCAGGTGCCTGGAATGTTGGGGTGCATTCAGAACTGACTAAATGATTTACAAATGTCTGACACAGCAGACTCCTCTGCCTCTCCAGTAGGTATCTAAGGGTCACAAACAGCATATAACTTAGACATATGCTTTGCATTTGTAGATAGCACATCACAAACATTAACACTGATTTGATGAATCCTATATCAAATGGCATATAACAAAGACATATGATTTGCATTTGGCATTCCAACAGATGGTGTATCACAAATACTAACACTGCTTTTACAAATCCCTTAGCAAATGGCATATAAAAAGACATATGTTTTGCATTTGGCATTCCAACAGATGGTGCATCACAAATGCTAACACTGCTTTTTACAAATCCCTTAGCAAATGGCATATAAGACAAGACATATGCACTGCATTTGTCATTCTAACAGATGGTGCATCACAAATATTAACAATGTTTTTACAAATCCCATACCAGCTTTCACATAACAGGGATATATGCCAGGATTTGTCATTCCAAGAGTTGGCATGTCACAAACTTGTTCAGTAATAAAATGCATTGCATTTGTCTTTCCAACAGATCACAAATACTTGTTATAATGCATTTTATTACAACGTTTTGTGATGTGCCACCTGTTGAAATGACAAATGAAATGCATTTAATTACTACATGCTTTACAAAATACGTTCCAATAGATGGTGCACTGCAAACATTAATGCTGAGGTCCACGTTGATTAGAATTCAGCACCTCTTAGATGGGTAGCACAGCTAGTTCTGAGCTATAGAAAATGCTTATTTCGCTATTTAATTTAGAATTTCTTACACTGCCCCGCACTTTGTATGCTTGTGTTGTCTTTATGTTATGGTGCGTGAGCCAAATTCTTTGTATTGGGTACAACTGGCCAATTAATGTGACTCCGATACGAATGCGCTTCCTGAGCCTGAAATGTCCTTTTAGAAAGTGAGATTAAGGGCTTTGTAGTTAACGATCAGTGACGCCTTTCTTTATAACAGAAATGGAACTGTACAGAGATTTCCTTTTTTGGGTTACTGCCCTGACAACCACTCCGCACTAGGACCCTGGGCGTGCTGGCCGATGGATCTTCACACATTCAAATCCCCCAAGCAGGCATGAAAGTTGTTTCGGCGTGTGTCATGCAGGAAGAACGATCGTACTTTCTTTCTTTCTTTCTTTCTTTATCTGGCTGTTATTTCCGGGACTGATTAAGCGCCGCTGCCTGACTGGCTGCTGTGTCAGTGGAAACACCACATGCGAGCGCCATCAGACTGGGCATTGAAGGGCACAAGCGGGTAGAGGTGAATGACGGAGGTGACGAGTGGTGTAGGACTGGACGGGTTCGGACGGCACAAGCGACGTCCTGAAGCCGCGAGCTGCCCGACCTTCCTCTCACTTCGCCTTTTCTCGGCCCGCCCTCCCTCGATCCTCCCTCTCCGTCCCGGAAGTGCCGGCCAGGTGAAGCTCCGGCAGGTGAGGTTGTCGAGAGCTTTGTCAGTGCCACCATCGCGGAGGTGTGAGCGGAGAAGGCGACGTGGGCAGCGTAGAGTACGACTCGAGTTCAGGTATGTGGGCTGGAGCCGGTGGCGATGGCGGGTTGTTGGTAATGATGTTTAAAAGTGATTACAGATCCCAAACGCACATCACGCCGTCCACCATACATGTGGAGCTCTTGAAGTTGCTGCGTTGGTAAGGCAACCTGGCATGCAGCGTGCCCATTGTCTGTCTTATAAATAACAAATGAGGGATTTGTCAGTGAAGCGCCAGGGCTCGTTCTTTTTAAATTGGAATTTGTGTCAAGTTAGCAAAGACGTCGTGTAGGGAACTGTAAAGTGAAAACTGCGGGTATACTTGGAATAGTTTTGGACAGGTGAGCACCGCCTACTTGGTAAATGTCATCTTCTACCATGCAGCATGAGCCCTTGGACAGACTGGTTGCACCATCAGACGTTTTTTTGTTTGTTTGTTTTACTTTGACGTGATAAACCGAATTGCAAAACAAATATTAATACAGATAAGAAATGACATAGAGCGCCGGCCGGGGTGTAAAGTGTGCAAGCAATAATTCAACTCTGATGAACCAGCCGCTCTGAGCCTTCATCACATGCACATCAAAAACAGAATTTGATTTTAAAAACAGGTCAAGTAAAAATGAAATGATGTTAAAATATTTAGGCAAAGCCTTTTTATGGAGGAGTTAGTGTACGGGAGAGTGTACCTGCATTCTTGAGACATTTGCCTCTTAAACGGCACTTGACTTCGGGGTTGTGTGGTTGCTTGACAAGGCACCGTTTCATTTTGGGACGGGTTCTTAGCATGTGAAGCTGACTTTTTGGACTTTGAAAAGGTTCCTGATATGTGGACAAAATCGAACTCCATCCATCCAGCCATTTTCCAACCCGCTGAATCCGAACACAGGGTCACGGGGGTCTGCTGGAGCCAATCCCAGCCAACACAGGGCACAAGGCAGGAACCAATCCCGGGCAGGGTGCCAACCCACCGCAGGACACACACAAACACACCAAGCACACACTAGGGCCAATTTAGAATCGCCAATCCACCTAATCTGCATGTCTTTGGACTGTGGGAGGAAACCGGAGCGCCCGGAGGAAACCCACGCAGACACGGGGAGAACACAAACTCCACGCAGGGAGGACCCGGGAAGCGAACCCAGGTCTCCCAACTGCGAGGCAGCAGCGCTACCCACTGCGCCACCGTGCCGAAAATCGAACTCTCAAGTGTTTAATAGGTTACCTAATTAATGAATTACATTGGTATAGCGCCTTGTTAACCTAGAAGCCACTTCAGTAATCACCAATGTGCAGCACCCACCTGGAAGACGCGACGGCAGCCATTCTTGTGCCACAGTGAACTCACCACACATTTGGTGTCAGGTATAGTGAAGGGGTGACAGCGACAGTTAGTCATCTCTTGGGGAGCAGAACTTACAAAGCTGTGCTGGGCAATTTAGCCAGGGCATCGAGGGAACACTTAGGAAAGATGCCCAGGGATCATGTTACAACCCCAGAGTGTTAGGAACTACTGATGGATTCACCTTTGCGTTGAGAGTTGTATGGGCTGCAAGAAAAGGCAGACAACAGTCGGTTGGGTCCAATTATTTTATTCTTACACAAAGAAAGAAAAAGAAAGAAAGAAAGAAATGAAACAAGGAATCCAGTTTACTCTCTCCTTTACTCCGGTTACACTGCGTCTCCACACCAATATACAAAGATAATGGAGACACAGCAAAAGGGGCGTCACACGGGGATCCAACTTCTCCCTCTCTTTCTCTCATTTACTTCTAAGGAAATAAAACATCCAAATAAGATAACGCAATATTAAAATGAAAAACGCAGAAAACTAAAGCAATGTCGTTTCAAACGCCGTGATGTAAAAAACGCGGACCTTCCGAGTAGTGTAATCACTTGAAATATAAAGATAGATAGATAGATAGATAGATAGATAGATAGATAGATAGATAGATAGATAGATAGATAGATAGATAGATAGATAGATAGATAGATAGATAGATACTTTATTAATCCCAATGGGAAATTCACATTCTTCAGCAGCAGCATACTGATACAATAAATAATATTAAATTAAAGAATGATAATAATACAGGTGAAAAAAAAAAAAAAAAAAAAAAAAAAAAAAAAAAAAAAACAGACAATAAGTATGTATAATGTTAAATATTAACGTTTACCCCCCCCCTGGTGGAATTAAAGAGTCGCATAGTTTGGGGGAGGAACGATCTCCTCAATCTGTCTGTGGAGCAGGACAGTGACAGCAGTCTGTCGCTGAAGGTGCTCTTCTGTCTGGAGATGACATTATTTAGTGGATGCAGTGGATTCTCCATAATTGATAGGAGCCTGCTCAGCGCCCTTCGCTCTGCCACAGATGTTAAACTGTCCAGCTCCATGCCAACAATAGAGCCTGCCTTCCTCACCAGTTTGTCCAGGCGTGAGGCGTCTTTCCTCTTAATGCTGCCTCCCCAGCACACCACTGCGTAGAAGAGGGCACTCGCCACAACTGTTTGATAGAACATCTGCAGCATCTGCACATACGTGAAATAAAATGCTGCATATGATAATGTCGGTGTCTTTTATATTAAACGAAAAAAAGTTAAAATTCTCCAAAATGAATCAAAAGTAGAAAGAATTCAAAGAGAACGAGAGAGCTTGAGAAGCGCGTCTTACCCTTTCAGCGTCCTAACCGCGTCTGGCGCCCTCACTGAAGGAGCAGACGGGCACAGCGCTGGGGTGCAACGCCAATTAACGCCCCGCACGACAACACGGGGACGAACACTGGAAATTAATTTTATACATCCAACATGTAGATTTGGGGAAAGTTCGCCAACACTTGGCTCAACCTCTACCATAGGTGGTCTCCCATCCAAGTACTGGGGTGGGCCACAGAGGCTTAAACATACTAAGCAGGGCACAACCAGATGAAGAAAACCTGAACTGTGTCCGTGTGGCCGTATGCAGAGACAGGCCTGTTAACATCGGGAGCCCAGTGGGGATTCACAGCTCTGTTGTCATTTATTCACGGTTATTTATGTATTCCTGTGAAGATCTAAGGATGGAAGGTTCTTTATGTGGATGGCCTTTTAAATGGTTACCCCATGGCTTCACTGAACAACCACTTTGTCACTTTGAATTTTAAGAGTGTATCAGTACAACAGCAGAGCAGTATGGAGGAATTTTTCAGACAAAATTAAATAAATAAATGTGCTGTGAAATATGACAGTAAATAACATAATAACATGAAATGTGAGGATAAATAATTTAATGCGTCACGAAATATTTTGCTTGTTTCTTATGTCTTTTTATAATAATTTAATTGTTTCTTCATTTATTTATTCTAGTGACACGCATACAACATGAAATAAGCCTTAAAATGAAAATGATCACATTTCACTCATCAAATCGGGAGGGCGGGTCCAAACACGTTGTGTGTTCCGATTGGTGACTCATCCCCACACGCTTTTCTTGACTTGGGGGGGAAAAAAAGTTGCATCAGATAAAGAATGCAAGGAAAAAAATCTCTGCGAAGCGATGACTTTCATCCAAGAAACTCTGAACGTATCGCGAGGAGTCTGCATTTGAAGTGTCTGCCGTAAATGGGGCACTCGATGGCTGACGGCTTGCGGCCGGAGCGCCGCCTATGTTTCACCAATCAGAACACAGCACTCGCTAGAGCCCGCCCTCTCAACTTTGACGAGTCAAAGTGACAGCGCTCATTTCGGGGCTTATTTCATGTTGCACAGGTGTCGCTGAAATAACTAAATGAACAAATAATTAAATAAAATCAATAAATATATATTTTGTGACATATTTAATTATTTACACTCACATTACATGCTGTTATTTATGTATCGTTGCATTTCCAGTGCTTTTATTATTGATATTTATTTATGTCCAAAATATTCCTCCGTATAATGGCACGGGGCTAGATTAATCTGTAAACTCTAGGTGTCTCTGTTTGAGACATTAATTTAGCATTTTTATTTTTTCCCCCTAGCAGCAGGTGGTGCTGCCGGTTGCCACCATGAAGCTCCACGGGAAGCCGGTCATGCTGTATGCCACCAGCAAGACCCCGGTCGACAAAGAGGGTCACTTGTACAAGAAGGGCGAGCGTAACACCTCCTATCAGAAGCGCTGGTTCATACTGAAGGGCAACCTGTTGTTCTACTACGAGAAGCGGAGTGACCGCGAACCGCTGGGGGTCATCGTGCTGGAGGGCTGCTCCGTGCAGCTTTGTGAATCCAACGAAAACTACGCCTTTGACATCCGTTACGAGGGACCCGGGATCCGCACCTACAAGTTAGCAGCGGAGGACCAGTGTACGCAGGAAGCCTGGGTGAAAGCCCTGCTATGGGCGAACTTCAGTCGCTTGCGTATGCTGGTGCAGGATTTGGAGCGTACGTATGAACAAGTGCACGTGGACTCGGGACCCCGGCACCGGCTCACGGTCTTAGGTATCGAGAGTGAGCGGGTCACTACTCATCTGAGGCGGCCGGTGCACGGGGGAGCAGCCACGCATAAGCCAGGACCTTCCACTTTTACCAGCGAGCCGCTGGAAAACTTCGTAGAGCTGCACGAACGATACCGGAAAGAGGTCGACGCAGTCCGGCAGGAGTGGCTCAGCAAGCGGAACCAACAGCAGGGTGACCCACCTGTGGCTGACCTCGTCGATCTGAGCTGAGCTTGGATGTGGCGCCATCCATCCACTTCAGTGGGCGCGTTGAGCACTACAGAAATGAGCGCCATTTGGTTTGGGCTCTTTTGGACATTTGCTAAGGAAATTACATAAAAAGGGCTGCACTAAAGAAGGACGAATGCCCGATCCGGACTTTTGATTGGTTAATTATGGACTTAAAAGAAAAAAAAAAAACGCAGCCTGACCTCTGGCGCGGCGCTGGATGCCACGCCTCTTTTAGTCTGACGTGTTCCGTGTATATAAAAGGGGGCGCCCCCTACATGTCATTCAGCGACCTCACACTTGAACTCCGCTTTGGGGTCTTTTTCTTATTTGATCCAATCATGTGTAACCATTAGTATCATGTGACCTCCCGATGGTCTGCCTTTCACGATTGTCCGCTGCAATGACCACCCCGGCTTGAGGGGTACTGTGTAGGTCTGTGCTCTGAATGTCGGGTGACGTGTGGTTTTATTTCCTTAATTCATATAACATTTATTTTGGTGACAGTTTTGGAATAAATTAATTATGAATGTGGGGTTCTGCTCTTTTAGCGTCGTCTTCGGCTTGGGGTGCCAATGCCATTTTTTTAAATTTTATTTTATTTTTGCACTAAGCACGCGAGCGCCAGTGGGGATGATGGGGACTGCAATCCCCCCATGTCGTTCGTTCCTATCGGACGCTGGTCTGTTCGTCCAAAGCCAGTCGACATTTTGTATTTTCATGCCACGTCTTTTCTCCGGAGAGGCTCATGACGTCGGCACTGCTGACCAAACGATGGCTGCGGCGTTTTCAAGTTTTTCTTTGACATATTGACTCCTTTATTTTTTTCCCAACGGACGGAGTTCATCTCTTTGTAACTGACCTGTAAATGAAGCTGCGGACATTGTGTGAGACGGAGACTTGCTATTAATTTAAATCAAACGGCGCGTGCCTGATGTATTTATTCCTCGTGGTGTGTTCTGCACGTCATTGGCAGCTACGATTCCTGGTTTGAACCTGAGAGGCCAGGAACTGAAAGTCAGTCCATTATTCCTGTTTGCAATTCTCTAATGAATGTATATTGATTTTTTTTTTTGTATTAAAGCCTGATTAAAGGCCTATCCTAAATAAAGAATAATCAGTAAAAAAAAGCCATAACGCTGTGTATTTCTGGGCTGCTTTTCTTGCTGGCCTATTGGGTAGCAGCAACTTTAAAAAAATCAAACTATTTGCAGACGTGGTCTTTAAGTTCCTCTTTCTATTTTTGGTGTCAGCAACGGTTCACGCCGGCCTCCTAGTGCTGCTAAAGTGGCAGGGAGCAGTTCAAATCTAAAGCAGCTGTTGAATTTGAAGGGTCCCACAAATACGGCCCTCCTACACTCTTAGAAATCCAGTGGCACTTCACTTGGTTGTGTGGTGACACCGGTCGGGTCCTAATCCGTGGACAAACCCGACATCTTTAATGTGTAGCAGCTCAAGGAGATCAAGATAGTCTCGAACCCTTAGTTGTTTCACTAAGCTGTTCACATTCGCTCCTCATTATTTAAGCACCTGTTATGGATCTAAATTAGTAAAGATTCTTACTGCTGGGTTGTTTAGTGGGACTCAAAAGGGGTGATGAGTTTCTCGTGACCCCCTGTTGGGTTCTGGGCCACTGCTGGCAGGTTGTGAGTTGACATTTGTGCTCATTTGAGGGGAAAGCTGACTGTGACAAAAAAAAAAAACAAATGCTGGTCACCATACAGTTTAAAAATGTGAGTTTTTTGGTTGTGACCAGTAGGGGGCGTTTCAGCACCCAAACCCAACTGCACAAACACAAGTCCCGGATGTACACGCATGTATTTATTATAGAATTAATAACAAAGGCACAATAATATAATAGAATTCTGTGTTTCTCTTTCTCTGCACCACTCAGGCAAGCTTTGCCCCCTTTTCACCCGACTCCTTTTATCCTGGACACAGGGGTATCTCTGGTGCCAGGGCATAGCCCAAATGAAGCACTTCTGGATCAAACGGAAGTCCCATAAAGTAGGAATGATTAGTCCTGGCAGCTCCCCAAGGAGCCCAACAGGGCTGCCCTACAAGACTACATGTCCCAGCATGCACTGCGGGTGTCTGTGCGTTTGTTTAAAGCAGTTGTCCTGGGGACCCACTGTAGCTGCAGGTTTTTGTTCCAACCAGATTCACAATCTGTGATAATAATCGATAACAACTGATTTCATTTAATTAGCTCGTCTTTTTTACTCTTCTCTTATTCTGCATTCAAAAAAACACAACAGTATGGTTTTTACATTTAGAAATATTTCTATTTTTTTCTAAAGCTATAAATGTTTAGCGTCCTTTTGTTGTTTTCCTATTATCTTCCCCTTTTCCTGTGTAGTTTGCTCTCTTCATTTAACCCTAATAGAGACACCAGCATAGCAGACACCCAGGATGATGAAAGCTGCAACAACTTCAGTGTCAGACCTGTTAATTAGTAAATAATCAATTAAATAACCAGACTACCTGGAAAAGCAGAATGAAAATTAAGTTAAAAAACCATTAATGACTTTGAAAAAACTGCATATTCCCCATATAACTGCTTATTACGTTTTACTAAAAATCTACTAAGCTTAGTTTGTAATTTCTACATTGACTGAACAAGGCAAAACACAGAAACTGGGCAATAACGACTCACTTAATTAGGCTAAGAGTCCAATGAAAAAAGGAAGTTGGTTGGAACAAAAACCAGCAGCCACAGTGGGTCCCCAGGACCGAGTTTGGGAACCACTGGTTTAAAGGCTCAGCCCACTGAGTTGCTTCTTCTTGTTTTTCTTCAGCTGCAGCCAAACAGAAATGAGAGGCGACGTTGGGGTCTCAGACTCCAATTAAACTCGTTATCTAATTCTGTGGCTTGTTGGTACTCCCACCATCAAAACGTTTTGTGGTCCAGAGCAGATCAACATCCCTGGGACCTTCACTTCCTTATGTTGTAAGATGGACGCTGGCTAGCTGGTCATCCGCTGGCTCGTTTTGTATCTCGTTATTGCTTGGCTGTTAATTATGACAAAAAGGAACAATTAAGGGGTCCGAGTCTTAAACAGCAAGTCAATAGCAATGAAGGCAAAAGAAGTCAGGGCTCCTCACTGATGAGCAGTTTAGCTGGAATGAAAACTTGCAGCCACTGTGGCCCCCCAGGATGGGACTTGGACACCCCTGGTGTAGGCCTTAGTGTGTGGGCGCTGCGATGTACTGGCACAGCCATGACAGGCTTCAGGCCCTCCAAGCCCCTGAATTTCAAATAGGCAGGTATGAGAATGAGATGAGGTCTGCACACGGAGAGCATGGTGGTGTAGCAGTTGGTGCTCATCCATTGTGCAGGTCAGCCTTTGTATGGAGTCTTTATCTTCACTTTTTCCTGTTTTTCTCCCACATCTTTAAAGACATGTAAGGGATTTTTATTGGTGGCATGAGTAGGGGGTAAGTGGGTACTGCAATGGACTGGTGCCCATTTTCTGCCTTGTGCCCAGTGAGGCTGGGATTGGCCCCATCCCCTCCAAGACTCTGAATTGGAATAGGCAGGAGATTAGGTAAGCACACGGACAGCATGGTGGTGTAGCAGTTGGTGCTCATCCCTTAAGGATTCCTTGCATGCCAGTCTTGGTGTGGAGTTTGCGTGTTCTCCCTGTGTCTGTGTGCATTTTTCATCATTTCTTTTAGTATTCCTCCCACATCCCCAAAGATGTGCCAGTGATTGTGATTGGTGGCCTATGTGGGTGTAGGTGTGTTAGTAAGTGGGTGCTGCAATGGACTGGTGCCCATTTTCTGTCTTGTGCCCAGCGCTGCTGGGATCAGCTCCATCCCTTCCAAGACCCTTGATATGGAATTGGCAGGTATAAGAATGAGATTAATTGAGGTAAGCCCATGGATGGCATGGTGGTGTAGCAGTTGGTGCTTATCCCTTGTGCAGGTCAGTCTTCATGTTCTCTTTTTCTTCATTTCTTCCTGTTTTCACTCCCACGTCCCTAAAGACATGCAGGAGATTTTGATTGGTGGCATGAATGGGGGGGGGGGGGGGGTAAGTGGGCACTGCAATGGGCTGGTGCCTGTTTTCTGCCTTGTGCCCGTTGTTGCTGGGATCGGCCCCAGAACCTCCAGGACGATGAACTGCAACAGGTAGGTATGAGAATGAGGTGAGATTAGGTAAGGACACGGATGGCATAGTGGTGTAGCAGTTGGTGCTCATCCCTTAAGGATTCCCTGCATGCCAGTCTTAGTGTGGAGTTTGCGTGTTCTCCCCATGTCTTTGTGCATTTTTCATCATTTCTTTTAGTATTCCTCCCACGTCCCCAAAGATGTGCCAGTGATTGTGATTGGTGGCCTATGTGGGTGTAGGTGTGTTAGTAAGTGGGCACTGCAATGGACTGGTGCCCATTTTCAGTCTTGTGCCCACCACTGCTGGGATCGGCTCCAGCCCCTCTGAGACCCTGAATTGGAATAGGCAGGCATGAGAATGAGATGAGATTAGGTAAGCACACGAAGGGCACGGTGGTGTAGCAGTTGGTACTCATCCCTTGTGCGGGTCAGCCTTTGTGTGGAGTCTTCATGTTCTCTTTTTCTTCACTTCCTCCTGTTTTCACTCCCACGTCCCTAAAGACATGCAAGGGATTTTGATTGGTGGCATGAGTGGGTGGTAAGTGGGCACTGCAGCGGACTGGTGCCCATTTTCTGCCTTGTGCCCCTCCGAGACCCTGAATTGGAACAGGCAGGTATGAGAATGAGATGAGATAAACACATGGCCAGCCTGGTGGTGCGGAGGTGGTTGCCCCGGTCTGGCATCCTGCAGCCAGTCTTTGCACATTCTCCCCATGTCTGTGCCCCTCTTTCATCAGGTACTCCAGTCTTCCTCCCACATCCCTAGAGACAATGCGGGTAATTCTAATTAAGTGACATGGCGCTCTCCTGGCTGGTTCTCATTCCTTACAGATTTTCTGCCCATTACTCCCAGTAGGCCATAAATCTCAGAGGACGAGTGGAAGACGAGGACGTGCTCAAAAAACCAAACCGAGGGGCCGAACCAGGAGAACAGCAACCCGTGATCAAAGCCAAGCATCAGAAAGAGTGCAGAGAGTTCAAAAACCAGAAAAACAAAACCAAGAAAACATTTGAAAAGGCGTGAAGGGCTTTGTGCCGTCGGAGGAGGAGGAGGAAGTGAAACCATTGAATGGCTTTTTAATCCCATTGTGTCGTGATTGACAGGGTCATGACCTCCCAGGACACGCCCACTCTGATGGTCTTGACAACAGCAGTAAACAATAGCGCCGTTAAAATGGAGGCAATAAAGTGGCCCAAAGCCAAACCAGAAGTGGCATTCGGAAGTAAATGAAACTAAAGGTCACCTTGGAGTAAAAAAAAAATAAAAAACAAAAGAGGGAAACATTTACATGAGATAACCCGACGAGGAAACATTCAAAACAGGAGACATTGCACCCAGTCTGGGTGTGCCGTTTGCATGTTCTCCCCGTGTCTGTGTGCCTTTTTCCTTCAGTTCCTCCGGTTTTTCCTCCCACATCCCAATAGACCTGCAGGTTGTATTTGTTGGTGAAGGTGTTAGAGAATGGGCACTGCAAAGGGCTGATGCCCGTTTTCTGCCTTGTGCCCAGTTCTACTGGGGTAGATTTCAGCCCCCAAAAGACCCTGACTTGCAATAGGCAGATCTGAGATGGGGCGGCACGGTGGCGCAGTGGTAGCACTGCTGTCTCACTGTTAGGAGACCCGGGTTCGCTTCCCAGGTCCTCCCTGGTTTCCTCTGCAGGAGGTGGATTGGCGACTCTAAATTGGCCCTAGTGTGTGCTTGGTGTGTGGGTGTGTTTGTGTGTGTCCTGCGGTGGGTTGGCACCCTGCCCGGGATTGGTTCCTGCCTTGTGCCCTGTGTTGGCGGGGATTGGTTCCAGCAGACCCCCGTGACCCTGTGTTCGGATTCAGCGGGTTGGAAAATGGATGGATGGATGGATGGAGGTCTGAGATGAGATGAATGCCTGGGGCGACATGGTGGTGCAGTGGTGGTTTCTGCAGTGTCCTGGGCTGATATCCCTCACCTGGTCCTTGTGTGGACTCTGCATGTTCTCCTCGTGTTCTTCTTATGCACTCTGGTTTTGACTTCCACATCCCCACAGATGTTTGTGTTAAGAGGGTTGGTCATTTTGAAATAGTCGGTGTGGACCCTGTGATGAGCCAGCCCCCTGACCAGAGTCACTGTCTGCCTCATGTCCAAAGCTACAGGGATAAACTCCTGAACCCCCCCCCCCACCATGATCCTGAATTGGGGTCTTGGACCGGACAGAAGCTTGCTTGTCAGGCACAAAGATAAAAAGGTGGCAGCTGTCGGGCAAAAACTAAAATGGCAAAGTCCTTGGAGAGCCTCATCCTCCTCCTCTTCCTCTGCGTGTGGACAGTCAAGTGACTCCTCTTTCCTGTCGTTGTGGATTTTTTAAAATGTGAACCAGACAGGGTGGTATGAGAAGTGGAGTCACTGCTCCATATCTGGGATTTGATCAATCGTGGCAATGGGCAAAAAATGAAAATAGGGGACTGTGTCACTCTCAAATCATTCCCCTGGTGTCCCCGTAAATGTCTTCCCCATGAGAAACACACATGTTTGAAAATGATGTACAGTACACACATGTCATCAGTATGAGCCACCTGGCAGGAACCAACCCTGGATGAGATGCCAGCTGCAACACAGGAACTAACCCTGGATGTGATGCCAGCTGTCACACAGGAACCAACTCTGGATGAGATGCCAGCTGAAACACAGGAACCAACCCTGGATGTGATGCCAGCTGCAACACAGGAACCAATCCTGGATGAGATGCCAGCTGAAACATAGGAAACAACCCTGGATGAGATGCCAGCTGCAACAAAAGAACCAATCCTGGATGAGATGCCAACTGCAACATAAGAACTAACCCTGGATGAGATGCCAGCTGCAACACATGAACCAACCCTGGATGTGATGCCAGCTGCAACACAGGAACCAATCCTGGATGAGATGCCAGCTGCAACAAAAGAACCAATCCTGGATGAGATGCCAGCTGAAACACAGGAACCAACCCTGGATGAGATGCCAGCTGCAACACAGGAATTAACCCTGGATATGATGTCAGCTGCAACACAGGAACTAACCCTGGATGAGATGCCAGGCCATCACAACACACACAACCACAATGATTCTCACCAGCCACCCCAGCTATGGATTCAACTAAACTTGATTTCTGCAGTGCCTTAAATGCCAGCAGCCTCCATGTTGAGAAGTAACCTCAGGAATACGCAGGTGGATAAGCCTATGGGGTCCTGGACGATGGACTCGCCGACCACAGCTTATGAGGGGTATGTGAGCGACACCAGAGCACCACAAGGGACAGTTCTGTCAGATTTGTGCAGGCAATGACACCCTTATAAAACCAATAGGCATCTTCAGCAAAAATGGAGTTTTTGTGCAGGCCACATCAACCGACACCCCTCATAAAACAGGACACGAGGGGGTCAAAGTAACTCCGTTTCACAAAACGCAGAAAAAAAATGGGGGTAATGTCAGCATGTGGAGTCTCGTTTTACGCCATTTCGAGGTCACTGAGCACTGCATCATGTTTTGAATATCTGATTCTTTACCGGTGGTCCCACCCCCCTAAGAGCCCCTCCCAGAAGGTTCAAAATGACCAGTTTCAATACTAAGCGTATGTGGTATCGTTTCAGACTATTTCAAGGTCTCAGATTCCGAATTTGAGGTTATTTTTGATTTTTGATCCTTCATTTTGGGCCAAATGGACCTCCACCACAGGGTGAAGCCTGACCAGTGTCTGATACAGGTCTCCTAACTAATAATAATAATACTTCTTTATATTTATATAGTGCTTTTATACTCAAAGCGCTCTCCACACAGGGAGGACCCAGGAAGCGAACCCAGGTCTCCTAACTGTGAGGCAGCAGCACTACCCACTGCGCCACCGTGCCATCCACGTTTGGATCCCTCCGCTTTTATTCAGTTTTGTTATGTCGCATCCTTACATTCAAGTCATTTTAATCCATTGGTGTTTCCTTCATTAAGCAACACGAATGACAACACGGAAACGGGAATTCATAACCACCGTGTGAATGGCTTGTCCGAAATAACGGGATTATCTGTAAACCTGAGCTGTTCTCCGTGCCACGGGTATCAGTCACCACTGCTCAGTTTATTCCCAGTGCCTTTGCTATTTAACTAGAGTAATTCAATGTAGTAAAACTCACAGTCAACATTTATGTTCTGTCAAATAAATCTATTTCAAGTTAGCTTGGGTGGAGGTCCCCGTGTTAAGGCGCAGGACGTCACTTTACCTCCCACTCGGACTTGTTTGGAGACCCCCACACCGGTTAACTGTGGAGCCCATGCATGCCACAAGGCATGTGCTGAGTAAAAATAGAAGTCAAGAAGCAGTATACCCCCCCCCCCCCCCCCCCACAGACCCCCTCCCGCGCCCACCACCACCAGCACCACCAGGCTGTCATGTGCTGACCTGGCATCAGTTAAACTCGACCCGCTGAGCCCTCACATCTGTTGTCTAAAGCGGGCCCTTCAGTCACCGCTGAGCGTTCGCCTGTCCATCTTCTGCATTTGTTTTATTCCGTTAGTTTGGTGGGCAGCTGCCGGAGTTTAACGGCTTAGCGTCACACCGGACCCCCTAGCTGCCTTTCAGTGAGATGGCAGGTTTTTTTTATTTTTTGTTTCTCCGCTTTCACAGTGTGTGGTATTGGGGTATGATTAGACTTTATTGCTCCCCTTATAACTGTGGGGGGGTCTGTGTGTCCCCTAATTCCGTTCTGTTGCTGTCACAATGGCTGTGCTGTCTCAGCTTATAAATGAAGAGCAGGCGCTCTTTGACGCAGCGACGGCTCTGCCAGCCAGCAGGTCTTCTATCCCCCTCAGACAGGAGGCTGGATTTTGTTGTCCCCCCCTGAACCCCCTACACACACACACACACACACACACACACACACACACACACACACACACACACACACACACACACACACACACCCTCCCCCCGGCCATGTTACTTTAGATCTGGTTTTTGAGGCACGTTCTTCATGTCAGGTTACGACTTGCGATTTGCCCGACGGGACTTCGTGTCGAAGCACAAGAGTGCGGGATTCTGAATTGTTCTTGGATTTGCAAAACGACGGAAAAATGACTACCCGCCCGTGTGGGGCTCATTTACAGGAACGCTCTCCAGTTCCTGCTTATAAGGAAACTGTTTGTCGTCTCGAAGTTGGGTTTTCCCCGCCGCCGAAGTTGTCTGGTGCAGTTCCACTTGCGCTCAGCAGATGGAGACAGATTGGCAGATCTCATTATGGGAAAGAAAGAAAGAAAGAAAGAAAGAAAGAAAGAAAGAAAGAAAGAAAGAAAGAAAGAAAGAAAGAAAGAAAGAAAGAAAGAAAGAAAGAAAGGTGATGCCAGCTATTCTTGTGCCAGTCCGCTCACCACACATTATCTATTAGGTGTTCAAGCGGTGAAGGAGACAGAGATGGGGTTCAGGGGGGGGGGGTTAGGGGTCCAGACTGATCTCTAAATTAACCAGGACATTGGGGTACACCTTACTCTTTTTAAAGCATACCCAGGGAACTTCTAATACCACAGAGAGTCAGGACAACCTGTCTTACATTTGGTGCCAATTCTTACAGCACAGTATCCCCCAGTCATTGTACTTGACCACCAACACCTCTTCCAGTAGCAACCCTGCCTAATTCTGGTTGGCACCCACATCCAAATTCTGGGCACAAACTTAACTTGAGGTGGATCACCTGCTCTGAAGCGCCGGTGGAGTGGCTGCAAAGAAAGAAAGAAAGAAAGATAGAAAGAAAGAAAGAAAGAAAGAAAGAAAGAAAGAAAGAAAGAAAGAAAGAAAGAAAGAAGCAGATAAACATGAGAACAACTGGGATGAGAACAGGCTTCTCAGCCCAACAAGCTCATCCAACATCAAGTTGAGATTTTGAAGGCCCTGCTCTCTAATATGGCTGTTTAGTCAGAATCTGACATGTAGCATTGTTCCTGATAGCAGACTAACAGACGGCTGCGTTATTTCTTCCATCTTCTGCCTAGTTACCTTAGGATACTGGTGAGCACCGGCCCTCCCATCTTGATTGACTTTCATTGTCTCATGGCAGTGTTTTTAAGAGACCCAGTGGGCACCAAAACCTCTTTGAGAATCTCCGGGGGTGGGGGGTGGGGGGGCACCAGTTCATTCAACCGTTGACAAATCCATGCATTCAAATGTCATTTTAAAGGAGAGTACCACCAGTAAATTGTTTCCACATCATGCACCAAGAAGAACGATGGACCTGCTGATCAGCCCCCTCAAAGTAAAGTTGCAGTGGTGTGAGGACCCCAAAATGGCCAGAAAAGCAGGTCAGAATTGGGGGGGGGGGGGGTGCACACAAAGGCAGCATGAGATTCTGGTTGACTTTGGTCTACACCAACTCCATTGTGAGTTTATAATTCAATATTCTTAATTGTCCCATTTATATCACAAATGCTCATCTAGAGAAGGGATGACCGTGAACCCCTGGCTAGTATCGTAAACTTGGAGTTCCTAAGCACACAGAGTTAAAGAAAATAACTCAAAATGCCCACTAGATGGGGCACAAAAAGGATAAACACAGAATCTTTATAAATAAAAAAGAGTTATCTTCAACAAAAATAAACTCAGAGGGTCACAAGGCTAAAGGAGTTACCTGAAATAATAATAATAAAAAAAAGGCAATCTATCGGTGTCCTAATATTCAAACCCAAGGAAAAGCGGATAAGGTCAAACCACGCGAAACGTTTGGAAAAGCAGAGAAAAATGGCAAAAGAAAACTCACCAATGGCAGCACAATCAATGAACCGAAAAAAGAAATGGATAAACTGGCAGTGCAGTTGGAGGAATTGGTCCAAAGATCTGAGAGCTGGTGTGACTCCAGCAGTCATGGGTTTAAGAACAAACGCCCACCATAGATCTGGAGCGGTGGGTGCGGGGGTCCCAAAAGGGGTGTCATTGTTCTTCAGGGTGCTCATCCTGGAAGAAGAAGAAGAAAAAGAAGAGAGGTTAGCGCCTGTGCTTCAACATGTCCCATCCCCAGCACATTGTCCTGTTTGGAGTCCTCAACGCACTCCTACAATGCACATATTTTAAAGCTTTCATAAACTGACTTTTCTTTCTGTGATGAAATATTTATTAGAGTTTAAACAACCAACCATAAGCAACAGAAACAAAAAATTGTCACCAGGTGTCTCATAAAATAAAGAAGACATCAAGAAGGACCGCAAATTAACACTCAACTCCAGCCTTGTGACCCTCTGAGTTTATTTTTGTTGAAGATAACTCTTTTTTGTTTATAAAGATTCTGTGTTTATCCTTTTTGTGCCCCGTCTAGTGGGCATTTTGAGTTATTTTCTTTAACTCTGTGTGCTTAGGAACTCCAAGTTTACGATACTAGCCAGGGGTTCACGGTCATCCCTTCTCTAGATGAGCATTTGTGATATAAATGGGACAATTAAGAATATTGAATTATAAACTCACAATGGAGTTGGTGTAGACCAGGAATGTAAAATACTAGGGAAAGAAACAGAGAGAGTGTCGAGTATAAGGCCCAGTGACCACACCAAGGGAACCAGTAACGGGTGGCATGGAGGCTGGCACAGAGGAGGGTCTTGAGGGGGACGATAGAAGGATACAGAAAGACGGGAGGGAAGAGCTGAAGAGAGGGGCTTTGGTGTTCTGTTAAGGAGTGAACCGCCACTGAAGGCTTCAACGCTTTCATATTCTACAAGAATACGGTTAAATAACTAAAATAAAAGAATAAAAATAAATAATAAGAGACAATAAAGAACCGTTGACTCACTCACTCACCTTATCAATCATCACAATGTATACATCAGCCCACTGAGCGCCGAGCTTTCCAGTGGGCATCACCTTTCATAATTACTCACAGATTGTATATAGTGCCTTTCACAGCAGCTAGCATTTTCCTTATTTTATATTCTATCTATCTATCTATCTATCTATCTATCTATCTATCTATCTATCTATCTATCTATCTATCTATCTATCTATCTATCTATCTATCTATCACATAGTGCCTTTAATTTTCTTCATATCCTCTATGTATATATCATAGAGTTCCTCTATCTGTTTATCCCTTTGAGGCACCTTTCAGATCTCTACTGTGCCCATCTTTCTTTCTTTCTTTCTTTCTTTCTTTCTTTCTTTCTTTCTTTCTTTCTTTCTTTCTTTCTTTCTTTCTTTCTTTCTTGGCTCCCTCCCATCAGCTTATTCCAAGTTTCCCTGTGCAGTGCCACTAACTCAAGGACTATGACAGAAGAAACCTTAAGGGTGACACAGGGCCCGCCATCTGTGTCGCAGCGATGAGAGAGGGTCTTGCTATTTCTGGCCATCTTCAGTAAACGCTCTTTCCAGCTGTCCATCTCTTCAAATCCCCTGACACGCCGCTGGTGGGACATGCAGCGTCTTCTGTCAAGGGGGGTCGGGACCTGCTGCATGCCACCAACAGTGAAGAAGAAAGAAGGAGACACATGGGAGAAGAGAGGAAGGAGAAAAGGCTATTTAAGGGAAATTGCACTACAGACACATACAAATACGACCCCGCTACTGTATATTTAAAACAAAGTAAAAATAGCAAGTTTCTTGAAATGGGGTTTAGAAGGAAGAGGAAATTATAATACACCATAAAAGTAAAAAATCCAAAATCGTCATTATACTTGAGTGTATCAGCCCTGATTTGAATAAAAGAAGACAGTCAATTGAAAATGAAGGAGGAACATCCATTTGATTGAGCACAAAACATTCTGAAATGTGTCTCCGGTGTTGAGAGACTAGGGTTTATTTGTTTATTTGTTTGTTTTATGATTACTTCTTTTTTATTTGAAGAGTACAGCACATTATTTAATTTGTTAAGGGGCAGTTAGACAGAATTTAGTGTGGCTAAAATATTATACAGGATCAGACTGTGAAGCCAATTACATTTATTTAACTGTTTGACTGTCTAACCTGTTGGGGCTGTAACTACAGAAATGATGGAATAAAAGTAAATAAATAAAAAAAGAGAATGTAGTCACCGTGAGCGGGCACAACAGTACACTAAATACAGAGGACGGCTTCTGTTCTGGGCACCACAGTATGTTAAATAAAGTTTACACTTTCTGTTTCTCTGCCGGAGGTGATGTGTTTGTGGTGCCTCAGCACTGAGTGTGGATGTGCGCTTGAGCAGGCCCTGTGATGGACTGGCGCCCCCCTTGTGCCCAGTGCTGCGGGCATCAGCTCCGGCGTCCCAGGAACCATTAGACTAGACAGACATGAGAATGTTACGTGACATTATGTTATGTCAGGTCACGTCACGTTACGCTACATTATGTTACATTACATTATATTATGTTATGTTACATTATAGTAAATTATGTTACATTATGTTACGTTATGTTATGTTATGTCATGTAATTTTACATTACATTATATTACGTTATGTCATGTTACGTTACGTTATGTTATGTCATGTAATTTTACGTTACATTATATTACGTTATGTCATGTTACATTACGTTATGTTACATTATATTGTGTTATATTATGTTACGTTACATTATTTTATGTTACGTTATATTATGTTATGTTATGTTACGTTATATTATGTTACGTTATGTTACGTTATGTTATGTCATGTAATTTTATGTTACATTATATTACGTTATGTCATGTTACGTTATGTTATGTTACATTATATTGTGTTATATTATGTTACGTTACATTATTTTATGTTACATTATATTATGTTACGTTATGTTACGTTATATTATGTTACGTTATGTTACGTTATGTTATGTCATGTAATTTTATGTTACATTATATTACGTTATGTCATGTTACGTTATGTTATGTTACATTATGTTATGTTACGTTATGTTATGTTACATTATATTACGTTACGTTACGTTATGTTACATTATGTCATGTTACGTTATGTTACGGTATGTTATGTTACATTACATTACGTTATGTTACGTTATGTCATGTTATCTTTATGTTACGTTATATTATGTTTTGTTATGTTTTGTTACATTTTGTTACATTACTTTATGTTACGTTATGTTATATTACGTTACGTTACATTATGTTATGTTACATTATAGTACATTATGTTACGTTATGTTACGTTATGTTATGTTATGTCATGTACTTTTACATTACATTATATTACGTTATGTCATGTTATGTTACGTTATGTTACGTTATGTTATGTCATGTAATTTTACGTTACATTATATTACGTTATGTCATGTTACGTTACGTTATGTTATGTTGTGTTATATTATGTTACGTTACATTATTTTATGTTACGTTATATTATGTTACATTATGTTACGTTATGTTATGTCATGTAATTTTATGTTACATTATATTATGTTATGTCATGTTACGTTACGTTATGTTACATTATGTTATGTTATATTATGTTACGTTACATTATTTTATGTTTAGTTATATTATGTTACGTTATGTTATGTTTTTTTACATTACGTTACATTACATTATGTTATGTTACATTATATTACGTTACGTTATGTTGCGTTATGTCATGTTACGTTATGTTACGGTATGTTATGTTACATTACGTTACGTTATGTTACGTTATGTCATGTTATCTTTATGTTACGTTATATTATGTTTTGTTATGTTTTGTTACATTTTGTTACATTACTTTATGTTACGTTATGTTATATTACGTTACGTTACATTATGTTATGTTACATTATATTACGTTACGTTATGTTATGTTACATTATGATATGTCATATCATGTCATGTTACGTTACATTATATTACGTTATGTCATGTTACATTATGTTATGTTTTGTTATGTTACGTTGCGTTACGTTTCGTTATGTTATGTTATGTTATATTATGTTACATTATGTTATGTTATATTACGTTACGTTATGTTATGTTATGTTACATTACGTTACGTTATGTTACGTTATGTCATGTTACTTTACATTACTTTACGTTTTATTACATTTTGTTACGTTACGTTATGTATATTACGTTACATTATATTATGTTATGTTGTGTTACATTTCGTTATATTATGTTATGTTACATTTTGTTACATTATGTTCTTATAATATGTTACATTATATTATGTTATGTTATGTTGCATTTCGTTACGTTATATTACGTTATGTTATGTTATGTTACATTACGTTATGCTATATTATGTTACATTATATTAAGTAATGCTATGTTACGTTACGTTACGTTATGTTATACTAATGTTAGACCCATATACACTCTTCAAAATGAAAGTGCCAAAGAGGTTCTTCAGTACAATGCTTCGGGGAGCACTGTCTGGCTCCCAAAAGAAGTATCTATATGAAGGTTCAAGAACAAACTTTTATTTATTTCGATCCATAATGTCAGGGCCGTCTTACCAGCATCATAGGCCCCCCTGGTAAGCTAATGCACTCGGGCTCCCATTTTGACAGTAAAACAGAAACGTAGACAGGCATCAGAAACATTGTGGGCCCCTGTGTTCCCAGATCCCCCGGCCAGTGCCCGCTGTGCCCATAGGTTAAGCTGGCCCTACATATCGGGCTCGGCTCCATAGAAAGCGATAAATAGGTGATAACAGATTTGTGTGATGGGTACGGCTTTCTGATTTGAAGAGGACTCCCTTGGCACACAGTCACACAGCCTCAAGTCAGGTTTTCTTAACCTGGTCACATCTTGCTAGTCAGCCTAGAAGACAGTAAAGATTTCAGTTCTGTCCACATATTTGGAAACTCTTCAAAGCTCAAAGACCCAACTTTATATTTCAAGCTCCCTTCCCAGAATGAAACTTTTCCTTGCCAAGCAAAGGCCCAACACAACCCAGTAAAGTGCCAGTTCAGAGCCATTCTCTTCAAGAGTGTAGGCGCCAAACACGGGGGTGTCGTCAAATTTTGAATTTCCCTGAAGGAAAGTTTAATTGATATAAACCACTAAAACCAAATATAAACTGAAAGCGTTTTCTTCTATAATTCACAAATGTATCAACAATATGCATTTACTGTGAATGTGGTAAATGAAACGTAATTTGAATTAATGTTATTATTCTTCAGTCACTGCTTTGGAAGTTGATGCAGTTCAATTAAGTCAATATCAATTATTACATATACATGAACGTTGACTGTTAATAATTGAAACCCCCCCGCCCCCCATCCACCAGATCCATCCATTTTCGAACCTTCATACACTTGTGAGTCGTTGGCCCAAATTCCATCATATGTCTTTACGTTATTGAGTGATATGACTGAAGTTTATGGTTTTGTTGAAACGTTGCTTAGAAACAAAAATAAACTTCTTTCCCACTCCTGATGTTCTGAAATTCGAGTTCTGAAATCGTTAAAAATAAAGTTAGTCATAAATAAAGTTAACATTAGGATTAAAGACAACTGGTCTAAATGCACAACAGATAAGCAAATATGAATGCCACTGTAAGCATAACCCCTTAATCCCCCATTTTGAGTGAACCTCACCAAGTGTATTTGTATATAAAGGCGTCCACACCTCCCAAATATCCACTTTTAAAGATTCCTTTGGACACGCGGGGTCACCTTCTGTATTGAGTTTTATTTGGATTCCCTCCAACAGAGGCGCCCAGATAAGGTTAACTGGCAATTCCAGATCTGGACCCCCCAAATTGACCCCGTGTTTGTCTGAGTGTGGTTGTGTTTCTGACTGGACCCTCACATGCCCCACATTGCCAGGATGGACTCCCCTCCCCTGAGCCCACCTAAATTAAACTAAGCAGATCTGAGATTCTAACAACATGGACGGCACGCTAGTTGGTGGTGCAACACCGGCCCAGTGGTGGGGTACCCTGCAACTATCTGACCGACTAAATGAATACATTAGTTAGTTTATTACCAACGCAAGGTTAGGTTTAATGAGTTAAAGGTTCAGTACTAAACTCTTTTAATTTCCAATAATATTTTATTACGCTGAAATCATAACTTCACTCCTACAGTAAGCATACCAGAAGCATCAAAGCATTACTCTGATCTCTCTAAAATGGCCGCCTTTTTTTCCCTTCCCTCACTCCCTCCACCTGCTTAATCCATTTGGGGATCTCTGAGACCCCGACACCTTTTCAGGCTGCTCTAAGTGTGGGACAGAAGCCTCAGGGGCTGACAGTGCCCCCCATGTGCACCAATCCCATCCATCCGTGGCTCAAGGGGACGCTGCAGCAGAGCAATCCTGGGACAGGCATCTGCCCATCACAGGGACACACACACATGGGTGGGAAGAAATCCCAGCAAACCCACCCAGACACAGGGAGAACCTGAAGCTTCAACCCCAGTGTCCGGAGGTGCCACCGTGCCACTCACTAACCAACTAATGTTACCCAAGCTCAAACTGAACCAGCTTGCCATCGGCATGGGGGCAAACTGAGCAATCCGATGCAGTTTGTCACCAGTCATCAAGATACCCCTTTCCAGGGACAGAGGCCTTGTCACCTCCAACTGACTTGAAGTGTTTGTGTCACCAAATGAGGGACCACCATTTCTATAAATAAAAGTCAAAATGCCTCCACTTCTTTGTTTCAACTTTGGATCTTTCATGCTGTGTGTTTAGAGAGCCCACTTGGAAATCAAGACTGGGATTACACATTCCAGGTGTTAGGAGGGGCAGCTGCGTTTGGGGGGCTCGTGATCCGCACTTGAGTGACCTGCACGTTTACACGCACATCAAGAGCTCTGGAATCGTGCAGCCATTTAAGAGAAACTCGTACAAATGAAACCTTTTTAAATGTTAAACTAATCCCACACCCGAAGCACCTTTGAAAATGAGAAGCAACGTGTTTATGAAAAGCGCGTCATGTCGGCTCGCGAAGGGGGAGCCACGGCATCGCGCAGCAGCCTCACCGACCCACCATCTTGGCGATGTCCGAGTGCCACGTGCACGCTCTCCTCGGGTTTGCCTGAGCCTGCTTTTACTCCCAAGCCCCCCGCAAGAAGTTCCGTGGAGGTTAATCGGCCCCGGTGTGTGTGAACGAACTCCGCGATCGACATGGCGTCCTGACCGGGATCGGGGCGGGCTTCGTGCACAGCCAAGGCTGGATGAACCATTAAGCAAAATAAGGCCGTGATTAGGGCATCAAGGGAATGGGGGCAACTCAGACATTTACCAGGGACAATATGGAGCAAAACTGAACCACGTTACACAAAAGGGGCTCCCAGAAATGAAAAAAAAAACAAACATAATATAGAATAAAAATACTATAATAATAATAATAATAATGTATATTAATCTTAGGAATACAACAAAATTAGAGTCTGGTAATCGTGCTGGCCATGTCACCTGTCCAGTTCAGTGGACAACTGAGAGCGAGTGTAGCTCATATGGGGGCACCACAAGCTTTAAAGTGCTTAGGGGTACTAAGGGTCTTAATCAGGCCCTGCGCTCAGTGCTGCTGGGATAGGAGAATGTCCTCCCCCACACTAGGCGACTCTTCAGTTACACCTGGGGGGGTAAACGTTAACATTATACAAAGATATTGTCTGTCTGTATACCTGCATTGTTATCACTCTTTAATTTAATATTGTTATTATCAGTATGCTGCTGCTGGAGTATGTGAATTAATAAAGTATCTATCTATCTATCTATCTATCTATCTATCTATCTATCTATCTATCTATTATATAGTGCCTTACAATCTATCTATTTATCTATCTATCTATGAGAATGTCATGTCATGTTATCACCCGGCGACAGGCTGGCGTCCAGTCCAGGGGTTGTGCCCTCATCCTTGCTGTGATTGGTTGCAGCTTCTCCGAGACCCCGCTCAGGTTAAGACGTCGTGTGGATGGATGGATGGACGTTATGTTCTGTGTTGTGTTGTTTCCAGAACAAAAGTGAAAGATGAACCCCGTACTGCATGGTTTGCATTTTCAAATGCTTTCAAAATAAACACGTGCGCAATTCGTGAATCAACGGCACCTCGGGACTGAGATAATAGCAGGGGCCAAAGCACAAGAACTGCGCGACGACGAGTGAGCGCTGAACAAAAATCTTACAACCTTCCTTGAAATGTGTTAGGTGTGATTTTCCATGACAATAAAAGAAGTCTAAAGAAAACAATTCAGTCGGCCGCTAAGGGAATAAAGGAAAGTATCCTCACCAGAATACGATAAAGCGAATTTGAATGAACTCGATGACTGTGATCTACGAAGTAACTCAATCCTCTTATCTGTCTGTGGCAAAATGTGAAAATAACGTTTAGGTCAGGCTGGAAATCATAACGTCATAACAATTACTGTAATTAACATATGAATTGAAACGAACGTGGATTCACACTAACCGGAATGTTAATACGGATCAGAAGGCCAGCAGCAAAACTCCCATTATGTCTGTGCTGTACGCATTTGTAAATCACACATTACCTTAAAAAATATATTTAGAGGTAAAATGTGATAGATAGATAGATAGATAGATAGATAGATAGATAGATAGATAGATAGATAGATAGATAGATAGATAGATAGATAGAGTGTAAGGCACTATATGATAGATAGATAGATAGATAGATAGATAGATAGATAGATAGATAGATAGATAGATAGATAGATAGATAGATAGATAGAGTGTAAGGCACTATATAATAGATAGATAGATAGATAGATAGATAGATAGATAGATAGATAGATAGATAGATAGAGTGTAAGGCACTATATAATAGATAGATAGATAGATAGATAGATAGATAGATAGATAGATAGATAGATAGATAGATAGATAGATAGATAGATAGATGGGTGGCACGGTGGCACATTGGTAGCGCTGCTGCCACTCAGTAAGGAGACCTGGGTTTGCTTCCCGGGTCCTCCCTATGTGGAGTTTGCATGTTCTCCCCAGGTAGATAGATGGATCAATATGAAAGGAAATCTATAATTCATGTATTTTTAAACTTCTTTATTAAACCGAAAAAGCAGTGACAGCAGTTATACATAAAATTAAATATAGCAGGGAAGGAAAGAAAAATTGCCATCAAACTAAAAGATCCGATTTCTTGATGAATTAAGGGGAGCCCCCACCACCAGTCCGTAACTAACTCCCCTTATCCAGAGTGCACAAAATGTCCCCAGCTCCCCACATGCATATGCATTGAAAGTGTTTATGACATCAAAAAGTTCATAATTCGCAAATTCTAGTTTTTATCTGCTTTTAACTAAGACCTTAAGCTTCAGTAAAACACTAGTAGTTTCTAAAAATTCTTATCTTTATTACGTGTTATTATTTTTAAATAGCTCATTTGGCTTGCCCCAAAATTTGCAATTAAAGTGAGATTCTTGGTTTTTCGAGATATCGTCACTACTGAAATAAACGCAGACGGTGAAAACCCCACATCAAACATTATAGGCAGTTGATGAAAGGCACTGTTTGATAGATAGATAGATAGATAGATAGATAGATAGATAGATAGATAGATAGATAGATAGATAGATAGATAGATAGATAGATAGATAGATAGATAGATAGACATGGCGGCGAGGGGGCAGCGCACGCTGGGCTGGACTGCCTCACCTGTTTTGACCATAATAGTCCAAGACAGCCGGTTTCTGTCTTGCAGGAGCCATCGCCTTGCTGCTGCCCACCGTGTCTATTTCTGAAGGTGAAAGCTGACCCCGCCGGCCTGCGTCTTCTCCTCCTCCTCCTCCTCCTTTTCTTCTATGGGCTCCCACCCCTTGATCTCGAGGTGCACGCCTCGCCAAACTTGACTGTGATGCTATAGATAGACTGGCCGGCCGGTATATAAATCCTCAGGGATTTCGAGGGGTCCATGTCAGTCACACCAGCCCCCGGCTTGTCTGAGCTTCTCCGCATCCAGGCCACCGTCCCAACAGCATAATGGTAAGTAAGACCCCCGCCTTGCAGAAGACACAGCGCAGGATTTACGATTCGTGTGGGGGCTTCGGAGAGACTTCGCACTTCGGAATCCCCCAAATCAGGTTTAAAAGTCATAGACGGAGAGGCGCGTGAACGCGCTCTTCTTCACAGCAGCCCATTAAGGGTCTGGTATTATTGGAGACATATTATAATATTCGTAGTGGATTTGAAATTCTTTTTAAAGAATCCTAAGCATCAATTCTTCATTCTTGACTTTTCCACCAAAGACAATTCGTTTCTGAGGCTATTAGCAAGCACCTCTGCTATCTCTACACGCATTTAAGTGATGCTGTATTCTATATAGCGCCTTTAAAACCTGATCAATCCGATAGGAGTGTTAATGAAGAATTGAGAGTCGCTCCACTTACATGTAATATAACGTGCATGTTCAATATTATAGTTTGTTGAATTAAATGTCGATTTTTATTATAAAACTCCGTGTGACGCGTAATGAGAGTGAAAAAAGAAATTCTGTACGCGTTGTGTCACTGCTGTTAGCGGCGGCTGTTATTCATAAAGATCACCATCATCTTCATCATCATTAGGACTCAGCCTGCTTTTTCCGAGTAGAAATTTCGTTTTTCCACCTTTGTTTGTGAGAACTAATTGAGGAGACTCGTAAAAATGTTTGACTGACATTTGTTAATTTATTTACTTATCTATAGATAATAATAGCTAATAACCAGTAATAACCACCACTATAGTATTAGCATCTAAAATAAGCCGCTTTCTGTTTTAATAGCCCCTGAAATACGAAAAGCAGGGATGATGTGCGTCTTTACTGAAGTGTTATTTCAAACAGATTCAGATCCGTAACTATAATGGAAACTGGACGTTTAAAGGGCGTTTAAATTAAAAAGGCAGTTAGTTGCCTTTTGGGTGAGTACAGATCGCCGGGACCTTCTTTTGATTAAATGGTGCAGGATCATTTCTTCAAACAATGCCTACAAGTATCGATATTAATATAATCATTTCCTATAATGTAGCCATTTGCGGGCGTTTCTATATGGAACTCCCTGGCGCGCGCACGTTCGCGCGCTACTCTGCTCGGTCACGTGGGACGGGTGTCTTATTCCGTTATTTCTGCTGAGTTGCCGCCGTTTCGGTGTCTGCGAAGGTGGTCGCTAAAATGCCGACTTGTTTAGGCTTCGGGTGTATCTTTACTATGAAGTTACTTTGTCGTAACGTCTGTGCCACTTTTTTTTTTACTGTACACCACAAAAAAGGAGTAACGACGTGCACACCGACGTCTACAAAACGAGCAATGTCGGAATGGTGGTCTTTCTACGTTGTTCCTCCTTATAATGCATACCAGAATATTGATCTTCCATTTTTTTTCCTGCTAATAATTTAAACCAGAATGATGATCTTCTCTTTCTCTTCTTCTTCCTCGTATAGGCACCCAAGAAGGCCAAGAGGAGGCAAGCAGCAGAAGGCGGTTCCTCCAACGTCTTCTCCATGTTTGAGCAGAGCCAAATTCAGGAGTACAAGGAGGTGAGTATATTTATGAAAGAATTTGGGAATACTTGGGGTCGTGCACTGGACCCTCCGAGCGGGAATTACTTCATGGGACATTGGCCTGACATACAGAGGCGCCTGTAACGACTATAATGAAAATAAGACCCCCTTTTCCAGATTAGATTTTTGGACCTGGTAGTTTGACGTCCAATAGAGCATCTTTGTTCCGAATAGGAATAGATATTTGTAAAAAGCAATGCGATAGTCCATTGCAAAAAAATCAGCATGGAAGATCTCGTATACAAATTAAAAAACGATCATTTAACCTTCTCTGGAAATAGAGATGGCCCCACTCCCGCTATTCCAAATTTGACCGGCTGGCTCATTAACATCGGGGGTCATTTTTATGGGCCTCCTGGGAGACATCCAAGACATGTACTTACAAGGCCTTGGAGACTGCAGGGTCGAGTGTGAAGTATCTTCGGCTTCCGTGTCAGGCATTCCTAAGGGGAAAGGCGATCGGCTTCTCCTCTTCAGATCGCGCAGCCTTAAAGCACCCCTCCCCACCCCAGGAGGTCGCATCTGTCCTTATGAGTGCAACTCGAGACCACCAACTTAACACCTGACCTGAGCACTCGGCGCGACATGCACGGCCCCTGAGTGCGGTGGACAAGTTTTGTCCTCAGAAACCAAATCAGCTGTTGGGTCTAAATAATTGCGTAACAAAACAAATGATAAAACGTAACATTAATATCGATAAAGAAATGATCGTCCAATGATATGTAATTTTTTTTACAGTCAGGTTCAACCTCAGTAATTTAGAACCAAAAGAACAGGCGCCTGGAAACCAACATGTGCTTTAAGTTTATCTTACCTTATAACGTCTCCAAAACATCGCTTATTAGCTCAAAATCCTTAGCGACACTGAGACAAAATGTTAACCTCGTTCAATCCATTTTAAAAAATTATGGCGAAGCCAAAGCCCACTCTGGAAAGGAAGCCTTTTAATCGCAGGAACATCTAAAGCGAGGGCAGTCCAACACTCAATGAAGAAGCTGCAACGGTGACCACGAAGTTCAGCAATGGACGATCGTGTCCACAAGAGGGCGACAACAGATTCTTACAGAACGATAAATGACGCGCAAGGTTTAATGCAACTTAAAGTTGAATTCAAATTCAAAACACGCGACGATTAAGATCTCGATAACAATATGATATATATGTCTGTTTCTTTCATTTAAAAATTATTATTTCATTATGTTACTGTTGCATAAAATAACATTCCCAGAGCCGCTTAATCCAATTCAGGGTTTCGAAGACCTCTAAACCATGACGTTGTCTTTGTGACGCCGATCTCCAATTCTTCTTTCTTTCTTTGACAGTAAATTCGTTTCTGATAATAATAGTAATAAAGTACATTTAAAATATTTCATTTTATTGTGCCACAATTAGATTTTCATTTCAACATATTTAAACAAGAAGACATGACAGTGTAGAGGAGTGACCATGACGTTTGTGTCCTCTTTGTGTATGCAGGCCTTCACTGTGATTGACCAGAACAGAGACGGCATCATCAGCAAGGATGACCTGAGGGACACTTTCGCTGCCATGGGTAAGCCCACTCTTCTGCTGTCCCGAATCAGGACGTGTCCATTCGATCTCCTCGGTGACATCTCATTCGGCCACTCAGCTCTGTCAGGGTTACAGAAAGTTACTTTGTGGGATGCCCTCTTGTGTGCCCTGACCTGCTTGATGTGACCCTCTCATCTTTGCCACTTTCTCCCGCTGCAGGCAGTCTGAATGTGAAGAATGAGGAGCTGGAAGCCATGGTCAAGGAGGCCAACGGCCCCATCAACTTCACCGTGTTCCTTACCATGTTTGGGGAGAAGCTCAAGGGTAAGCGCAGAGCAAACGAGCAAGTTCTACTATCCACCGTTGCATGATGGGAAAAGTAAGCCGACAGCGCTGATTCAAGACGAGCAGGTCCCGGCCATTGTACAGATGTGATTAACTAAAATGTAATGTGCGTGTGTGACTCGGATTAACACTCGGAGTGAGCGGTCAGACTGATGGAGTAACACCTTCGAGGTCCGAGTCGTTATTGTAATGAGTCGTGTGATTATAAAGAAGGAGGGGGTTTGGGTTTGCGTTACCTTTTTACAATTCCAATGATAACACAATATAACACATCATATCATATAACAGAATACCATGGTATAGCATGATAGAATAATACCATACCACACTGTACCATTATATATTATAACATAACAACAGAATATCACACCATGCCATATAATATACCATCATACCAGAAAATAACAGAACAGAATGCTATTCCATATCACAACGAATGCCATACCATAGTGTAGTATTTTTTAATTAATTTTAATTAAAAACAAATAACAATCCATACAATCAACAATAGAATACAATTATAGAGTTGAAAATAATATCACATAGCAGAACATTATATCAGCATGGCATGAGATGGCATAACATGCCATAATATACCATAACAGTATAATACAGCATAAGAGAACATCATACCATACAATTCTATTATATCTGACAGAATATAACAGAACATTGCATAGAATCACATAACACGACATATCTTAACATAGCATAACAGAATATCACACCATGCCGTACTGTACCAATATATAGTATAACATAACACACATAGAGACCAAGCAATGCCATTTCACAACTTAGAAAATCAACACATAATAGAATACCATGTTGTACTCTTTCATATCACAACATAATATATAGATTAACAATGGATATCATAACATAGCTGAATATCACAAAATAATGTGTCATTATATAGCATAACATAATAGAGTAGAGGACCATTCTATAGTGTAGCGTTATATAACACAGCAGAATACCCTGCTATACTATACCGTTATATAACCGAACAGAATAGAATAGAATGCCATAACATACAGTATAATAAAATAATGCAGCATAACATTGTATATATAACACAATACCACAATAAGCAGTATAATAAAATAATGCAGCATAACATTGTATATATAACACAATACCATAATAAGCAGTATAATAAAATAATGCAGCATAACATTGTATATATAACACAATACCATAATAAGCAGTATAATAAAATAATGCAGCATGCAGTGTAAAGTATAACAGAATGCCATACCATACTGTACTATACCAGTATAACTTACCTCATACCATTACACAGCATACTGTAACAGAATACCATCCCCTACTACAGTGGTTCTCAAACTGTGGGGTGAGCTCCCCTAGGGGGGCGCGAAGTAACAAAAAGGGGGGCGCGAAGATGTGAAAAAAAGAAAACAAGAATCGAACATATGAATAATCCATCTATTGAAACCAAAACAAATTAACTTAAACTACATTCTGATACTAGAAAAATAAATATGGAGTTAGATAAATGTTGATAAAAGTTAAGTAGGTATAATAAAATATGCATCTATGATATATCATTAATTAAAAAAGAACAAATTGCTATTAGTGGGCTCCTTTCAAAAAAACGTTGGGGGGGGGGGGGGGCGATTAAAACTGTTATGAAAACTCGGGTCGCAAATACTTAACGGTTGTTAATGCTGCCCGACTATAACATTATACTTTTTTCGTATACCACGCCTTGTAATGGAATATCATGCCATGCTATGCCGTAATTTAACATAATAAAACAGAACATGGCCTGGCTCCGTTCATCATACAGCGAATAGCATAACCTAGAAGTGCATGGCATAATAACAGAATATAAGGTCCTATATGCCATTGCCATGCCATGCTACACACCGTACCACCCCGTACCCCCCGCAGTGCCCAGGCTGTAACCCGAGTCGCCCCCCTTTCCTGCACTCCGTTTCCGTCACTAACTTGTCGCCTCTTCCTCTCAGGTGCTGACCCCGAAGACGTCATCATCGCAGCATTCAAGGTATTGGACCCTGAGGGCAAAGGCACAATCAAGAAGGAATTGTAAGTGTCCGCGGAGCAGCGAGTGTCGCTTTGGGGGTGTGTGTGGGGGGGGGGGCGGGGGGGGGGTCTTGAATTGCTATTTATTGTTTCCCCGAGTCGTAATAATCGCGTGCTTCTTGCTATAAAATAAAGATGGATTTAGGCAAAGTGAGCATTCTGATCAAAATGGCTGTGCAAATGGAAGGTCACCGTGAAGCCCCCCTAAGCCGTGTTTCTCTTTTTCTTCTCTCTCGCCCAGCTTGCAAGAACTGCTGACCACTCAGTGCGACAGATTCTCTCCAGAGGAGGTCAGTTCGTCTTCTCCTTTTTCGTATTTTCTCTGTCCCCGTGCGCTCTCTCTTTCTGTCCCTCTGTCTTTCTGCTCCTGTCTCACCATCATCCCTTCTTCCCTTTCCACAGATGAAGAACTTCTTCACAGCCTTCCCTCCAGATGTTGCCGGCAACGTGGACTACAAAAGCGTGTGCTACGTCATCACACACGGAGAGGAGAAGGACCAGGAATAAACTGTCCTCCACCAGTGACTTCCCACTCCTTTCACCCGTTCCCTCTGCCTTCTGCCCCAGCCAGAGGTATGGGGAACCTCCCGCCACCCTCACCCCCTTCCAACACCAGACGCACCATCCCACCCTTCAGAAGCACGTGTCTCCGGTCCAGCTCCCCTCCCTGTCCACTCGGCTCCCCCCTCCGACTCCCTCTCTCAGTCCAGTCTTAAAAGAAGAAAGCCGCCGGCGAGCGAGCTGACCATCGTCTTAATGAAGCCGAAGCCACGAGCCTCTCCCTACTCAGCGCTCACAAACGGCCCTTTTATAATAAAAGACCCCGGAGGCGCGGGGGGAGAGCAAGAGAGAAGGGGGCC
Organism: Erpetoichthys calabaricus; assembly: GCF_900747795.2. Classification (NCBI taxonomy): domain Eukaryota; kingdom Metazoa; phylum Chordata; class Cladistia; order Polypteriformes; family Polypteridae; genus Erpetoichthys; species Erpetoichthys calabaricus. The sequence goes on along the minus strand of NC_041405.2, from coordinate 5,082,359 downwards.
AAGGCGGACCTCCTTAAAGCGACGGCCGTTCTTGGGGAGAGGGGGGCGGGAGTGAAAACGGGAGTGAGACGGGGAGCAGGGCGAGGTGTGCGGCCGATCGGCTGCGCCCTCTCAGCCCCCCTGCTGCCCACCACCACCCCTCACCATCGTAACATGTACAAAGAAATTTGACAATAAAAACGACATTTCTTAGTACTCAAACTTTCTTGACTCTTTTTTTTTTCATTTGCAAGCAGCGTCTCTCGTGTCACACTTATATAGCGCCTTTCATTCAAGGGTCTGCGCAAATGTCAAGTGTATGCAGGTGTCAAAAAAGCATTTCATGGCGACCCCTTTGTCGCAAAAAAAAACAACCTAGAAACGACCTGCAGTGCAAAATACAGAAGACTCTGGATATGTTCATAATATTGACAAGGGGCCGAGTGAAAGATACAGGACCACCAGGCCTGTCAGTGGACTGAAGAGGAACAACATGGGCACCCTGACTGCAAGCCAGAGCATAGAGAACACACTTCACTTGTTGAAATATGGCGACTTTCACATGAATCTGTAGTGCGTTTTATATTCATTTATCAATCTATCATACTGCATTTAACTTTCTATCAATCATTAATCTATTATACAATATCTATCTATCTATCTATCTATCTATCTATCTATCTATCTATCTATCTATCTATCTGTCTATCTATCTATCTATCTATCTATCTATCTATCTATCTATCTATCTATCTATTTTCCAAACCACTGAATTCGAACACAGGGTCACGGGGGTCTGCTGGAGCCAATCCCAGCCAATACAGGGCACAAGGCAGGAACCAATCTCGGGCAGGGTGCCAACCCACCACAGGACAAGCACACACTAGGGCCAATTTAGAATCGCCAATCCACCTAACCTGCATGTCTTTGGGAGGAAACCCATGCAGACACGGGGAGAACATGCAAACTCCATGCAGGGAGGACGTGGGAAGCAAACCCAGGTCTCCTTACTGAGTGGCAGCAGCGCTACCACTGTGCCACCCATCTATCTATCTATCTATCTATCTATCTATCTATCTATCTATCTATCTATCTATCTATCTATCTATCATATAGTGTATTTCATAGCTCTATCTATCTATCTATCTATCTATCTATCTATCTATCTATCTATCTATCTATCTTTTATATAGTGCCTTTCATAGCTTTATCTATCTATTATATAGTGCCTTTCATATATCTATCTATCTATCTATCTATCTATCTATCTATCTATCTATCTATCTTTAGTGCCTTTCATAGCTCTATCTATTATATAGTGCTTTTCATATATCTATATATCTCTTTTATATAGTGCCTTTCATAGCTTTATCTATCTATTATATAGTGCATTTCATAGATCTATCTATCTATCTTTTATATAGTGCCTTACATAGCTTTATCTATCTATTATATAGTGCATTTCATAGCTCTATCTATCTATCTATCTATCTATCTATCTATCTATCTATCTATCTATAATATAGTGCCTTCCACATCTATCAATCTATCTATCTATCTACCTAGACTGCGGCCCACCAATGTGGTGACTGTGGCCTGTCACACTGACCTTGGTTCTGTCGTGGTGTCACAAATTGCTATCTTTAGCTTTAGAAGTTCAGTTTTTCTCATCTCACCTTCACCCTTCTGGTTGAAAAGAAGTGATCGCGCCAGAATTAACCTTACTAAACTGATTAAATATTAACGTTACGATCACGGCGTTATGCTGACGCAAACCAGATCATTACACTTTTAAAATTGGCACTGACTTTCACAACTCGTTGTGACACTTTCGGTGTGAACGCGGAAACGTCACCATGAAACGTGCGCTCCCAGTGGTCGATCGCTTCTTCAAGGAATCAGGCACCTTAAGCAGCGCGTGTGCTCTGAACGGTACGAAAGTACACTGACTGTGGCGTGAACGGACGCTTTATGTTGTTATATGCTTGTGCAGGCAGCGAGAAACGGAATCCATAATAAAATAAAGCAGTTTGCTTTGAAGGAGGCCTTCAGTGAAAATGAGAGGAGCGCATGCAAGTCTATGAGAGTGGCGACCTCGTGCGGCAGGTGCGTGTAAAGCCGAATTAAAAAACAAACTAAGCAGCCTTATCTCGCGTATCCAGCTGGGCTGTGTGACTGTGATTGGGCGGTGCAGTGAGGAGCTACGCTCCTATTGGTCACTGAGCCCTCCCGTTCTCTCCGTATCTTCATGGCTTTCTCCTCACATGCCACGCCCGTTGTAAATGGCAGTGTGTGAGAGTCGCGTGTTTGTGTAGCTTTAGCCTCAGTTGTGTATTTCTGTGAGTGGCCATATGCAGACTTTGTAGTGCCGTTATTTGTATGTTTTATTAGTTTTAGTATTACCGTATTAGGTTTTGTAATGTTGACGTGTGTATGTTTTGTAGTGTTAGGCTAAGCCTTTATGAAGGCCCCGGGGTTACTACTGGTGCTCTCACACTGCATCCAGGATACCCTTTCCGGGTCAGACAGAACCTCTCTGTGGCAAGACAGCCTCCATCCATTAGCTCCCCAGGACACCAATAGGGCTGCCCACCAAAACTTCAACTCCCGAGCAGCCCTGCAGGTGAAAAAACGCGAAGCATGGCAGAGGGATGTCACTATGCAGTTCACTTGGGGAGCACCTGGCCCTGGGAAGTGGTCTCCCCACCTGCCCATCTTTTATAACAGCATCCCGACTGGGAAAGGTACCACTAAGCAACAGGGTCGGGATGCCTGACCACCCGCATCTTTCCATTAAAAAAAGGCTTCCCAGCCAGGTAAGGAACCTTCCGTCTCAGCCGGGATGCCAGCCAAGTGTCAGGCTGAGTGCCGCGTCTATGCATCACTAAGCTCCACCTTCTCAACCCAATTCCTCTCCATGCACCGCCCAATGACACGCCAAGCTCACACTTCACATCATTAAGCCCCTCCCCTTCACCTCATCAGTTCTCGTTCCACAGGTCGCCTGATGAGCCACACGCCGGCCTTCACTTCCTCTTCCCACGTTGCAGTTTGGGTACATCGGCTCGGCCTCCACCTTAAGATAGGCAGTGCCACGCACTCGGCCTGCCCATACTGTTATTCTTAAACATGCTGGGTGCCATCCAACAAGCATCCTGTGGTCACAGTCTGCATGCAAGAAGCTTCACGGTTACCAGAAAATCTGCTGCTCACACCCAGGTTGGGCTCAAGCACATTACCACATAAGCTGCCGCCCACCTGCTGGCAAAGGGGAGAGAAAACGTGCAGGGCATAGACTCTCTCGAAGGCACTGTGCCTTTAATGACATTGTCATCTGGATAGTAGAGGAGGCTGCCTGAGCACATTGTGGCAGTAGAAGATTACAAATGAGCTGCCCTGGCAGAAAGGGCGCACAATGCAGCAGATAGAAGGTGGCACACTTGCCAGAGTGGGTATAATCCACAATTCAGCAAGACGGGCATAAGAGAATAACAAGTCTGTTCATTTATGGCACATGATCCCTGACCTGGGGGGCAGGATACCTGGCAGATGGTGCACCCTGTCAGAAGGGGCATAATACATACACCTGGTTGGCGGAGAGGGGAGTAATAAATCTGTCCTAGAAAGGGGCACAAGGACCCGAGTATACAAATTTATGTTGGTAAAGGGGGGGGCGAAGCAAGTCTGTCTGGGTAGAGGGGGCAAAATAAATAATAATAATAATAATAATAATTCATTACTTTAATAAATCCACAGTATTGAAGGAGGATGGCAAACCTGCCTATTAAGCCCACCCAGGAACCCTGCACTGGCAGAGGGACCATAAAAATGAACATTGGTAGGTGGGGTCCAATGCCCTTGTCCTTGTAGATGTGGCACAAAATAAACCCCCATAATGACCCTCTTGCCATGTTAAGCTCCAAGTTGCCCACCCCGACCTTATTACCCCGCCGGTCTTTTGAGGGCCCAAATCCTGCAGACGATGACGTAGATGGAATCGGAGCGCTAGACTGCCCACCAGCGCCTGCCAACACCCCTGCCACACCCCTCCCCCCCCCCCCCCCCCCCGCGCTGTCGACTAAAGGGTGACGCCCAGGGAAGAAGCACCTTCAGGAGGAAGTGATCTGCATGGCAGAGGGATGTGGGTAAAAACAAGAGACGCAGGCCGTTGTGAAATGAATCACGTCTTGAGTTTGCTTTTCGGCATCTGGACACTTCCTCTTGGACGGTTTCAGGATGAAGATGAAACAACAAACACAGAAGAAGACAACTTCTGGTTCTTCTAAGGAGATAGAGAAGGCAAACCTCTTCTAAGGAGACTTCATTTGTCATGAACATCACATGTCCCCTAAAAATCCCCCCTGTGGTATCCTTCCAGTTAGTTTCCCCCAGAGGTTGCCCTTCTCATATCCCTTCATGCCACCCGAGAGAAGCTTCTGTGTTCTCCGCTAACATGTACCATGGAAGAGATGTCCTTCTGACATTGTATTCATTTTTCTATTGGGTGATCATCTCGGCCTTTCTCAGTCTGCCCTGGGATGCCCCTCTTACACTGTAAATGGGCAAATTTTTGACCCTCTGCTGCCACACAGGTGCCCCCTATTGGCTTTCCTTCTCCTTGAGATGTTTCTAGAACTTGACTGGAGTCCACCGGTGGCAAACTGATTTGATTGGACGTCATTAAGAAAAGTAGGGGGGCGCCACCAAGCTGCAAAACTCAGACCCAATCCCCACTAACACGGTCACGGGTTCAAATACCGTCCCTTTTATTAATTTATAGGCCTTAATAGACAAGTAATCACATTTAAAGTACCAGAAACACAGAAGTATGCTTTTCTCTTCTCTCTTTCCACTCCTTCAAAAAGTTTTGTCCTCTGTTGTCCCGATGTTGACTCCTTGGGCGAGGTGGGGTGGCTCCTTTTGTCTTACACCGGGGAGTACTTCCAGTACTAGGACATGGTCCATCAGAATCACTTCCAGGTCAGATAGAAGTCCCATAAAACAGGGATTACACTCTCAGGCAGCGCCCTCTGGTGGCATCCGATGGCCAAGGCAGGGCAGCACCACAGAACTCCGATTCTCAGTATGCCTTGTGGGTATCCTGCAGGGTACTGAAGCCCAGGGGATGCTGCCATCTAGCGTATCGGGAGATAAAGGATCTCAACATTGTTGTCTCCCCCCCAGTCCTTCCATTGTAAGGAAAGGATTCTTGTCAGAGCTTGTCCTTTGTTACGGCGTCCTGGCCGGGCCAGATATCATCCACCATCCCGCTTCGGGACGCCTGTCCATCCACTGTGGTACTCACACTGCATGTCAGGACAATAACCAAACCATGAAGTCCAAGGCACCCAGTGTAGACCTTCACGATCAAACTGTCCAACCATCAAGACAAGGGGATAAAACCATTTTGATCACAGTGTCCTCAAGAATTATGAAGGGAAAGACGTTCAGACTCGTCCTAGAGGTGGCCGTCCAGCCAAAATGAGTAGCCAAGCCAGGGAGGTAGGTGATTAAGAATTCAATGGTCACTCTGACAGACTGCTGAGAAGGGCAGAAGGACAAACACCTCAGCAGCACTCCATCAGGCAGCCATTTGTGGTTGAGTGACTGGAAGGCAGGTGACAGTTTTAAGGACTCGGTGTGGTGGCACACAAAAATGGAACTGTTGGGGTGGAACTCCAAGCCCCTTGTCTGGTGAAGATCAGGTACTGCTCATCATCTGCCTGATATCATTCCTACGGTGGCAGCTTCAGGACGCAGGGACAGTGAGATGAGTCACAACTGAGGCGGCTGAATGTGCTACTGGGTTCCTTAGTGGCATTTTAACTGGGTTGTGTAGTTCCCCATAGAAGAACCATTTCATTTTGTGAAGGGGTGCCTTGCATTTGAAATCGGTTCTGTGGGTTTTCTGAAGGTCCCCAGTATGTGGACAAATCAAAACAGAAATGTTTAACGTCTCGTAGTCGATTTAGCAGGATGCTAACAGATCAAGATGACCTCTGTGTCATTGTATGCATTGTGTGCAGCCAAAGTGAAAAGCTTGAAATGAGGAACCTGTTGACATTTTACAAAGCTGTTACTCATCTCTTCGTGGCTATTTATGGAGCCTGTTATGGGTCATAATAAATAAAAACTCTTTCTTTAACCTTCATGTAAATAATAACTTTTGGGACCCCAAAATGGGTCTTTCATGGCATCTCTCCGAAGCAGCACTCTGACACCTGAAGCCTGCTGCAGGGACCGAGGTGACAGCTCACCTTTCAGCAGGACGGTGTCCCGAAGCACATGGCCAAGACAATGCCGGGGTAGAGTCTGGGCAAGTCTTTGGGGGGTCCTTGAAGGACCCAGATGTGAATCCTATAGAACATCTATGGACAGGTCTGCAGATGGCAGTTTCTAGGTGTGCAAAGCTTGTAGAGTCTTAGCAAGGAGACTCAAAGCATGGTCTGGTGGAATAACTTCCAGGTCAGATGGAAATCCCATAAAATGAAATGTGAATTTCCCCTTGGGATTAATAAAGTATCTATCTATCTATCTATCTATCTATCTATCTATCTATCTATCTATCTATCTATCTATCTATCTATCTATCTATCTATCTATCTATCTATCTATCTATCTATCTATCTATCTATCTATCTAAAATAGGGATTACACTGCCTTGCAGCGCCTGCTGCAGAGCACACACCAGCTGGGACTGAGGTGACATCTGACCTTTCAGCAGGACGGTGTCCCAAAGCACGCGGCCAGGACAATGCTGGTGTGGAGTCTGGGCAAGTCTTTGGGGGGGGTCCTTGAAGGACCCAGATGTGAATCCCATATGGAGTGGCCTGCAGATGGCAGTTTCTAATAGTGCTTGAGAGGACCTACCAGGAAGACATGGATCAACTGCTCCATTCCAGGTGTGCAAAGCTTGTAGAGTCTTAGCAAAGAGACTCAAAGCTGGAATTACTGCCAATGGGTCTTGTGCAAAGTACTGAATTAAGGGTCTCAATACTTTTTGATTTTTTTATAAATATTCAAACTTTTGTGAAAACATGTTTTCATGTTGTCGTTAGGGGTTATTGAGTGCAAATCAGTGGGCAAAAATAGTGAATTTATATGTTTAAAATGAATTTTAGAGCATGATGAAATGTGCAGAAAGTGAAGGGGTCTCAATACTTTCCGAAGGCGCTGTAGTTGATCAAGGACACAATCACCAGTGGCCTCCTAGTGTACAGTAGAGCCATACTGTATAAACTTTAATTTTAACACTGGCCATGCTACTGGCAGTCTAAATCTTAGTTAGTCCACCTACCTTAGTCGCCGGCTGACCCCCGCCACCCCACTCTATATCGACCCTCCCTTCTTGCCTGACCGGCAGGCTCTCCCGCAGCGCCGAAGTAGTTAAATTATCGCCCGACCGTCGGCTCTAAGTCCGCTCCGCTGCTATTTTCGGAAGTCCGCCTCACGGAAGGAGATAACCAGACAAACCGCAATGAAGCTGCATGAGCAGGGCGGAGAAAACGTGGGAAGCGGCAGGTTGGGCAAGACAGAGGGCACCACCGGGAGGAACGACTGAGCGAGCAAAAAAAAAAAAGTCAGTAGACCCAACAGATGGAGCGGCACGGAATTCATTTACCGGGAAGACTTCGAGGGACCGAGTGAGCTAATTTGAAGAAAGAGCAGATCGTTTGAGGAAAGAGGCAAAAAAAGTATCCTATTGGCAGTGAGCCCTGCTGTTTTAGCGCCTCATGGTGGTGAGGCTGGAAATGACAGAAGGTGCAGGACGCCACAAAATGTGCAAAAGTAACCAGTTTACCCATCTAAGACAAGCTGAAATCTAAATAATCAATGCAGATCTCAGCGTTAAAGTTTACAATGCACCATCTTTAGGAATGTATTTGTAATGCATGTAGTAATAAAATGCATGACACTTTTCACTCCAACAGATGCCACATCACAAATGTTTATAGTAATACAGAGTATTATAACAAATGCTTGTGATGTGCCATCTGTTGGAATGACAAGTGCAATGTATATGCCTCTGTTATATTCCATTTGGTATGGGATTTATGAAAGCAATGTTAATGTTAGTGATGCACCATCTGTTGGAATGACAAATGCAGTGCATTTTACTACTACGAATTTTTATGATGCACCATCTGTTGGAATGACAAGTGTAATGCATATGTCTCTGTTGTGTGCCATTTAGAATGGGATTCATTAAGTCTGGGATTTATGAAAGCAGTGTTAATGTTAGTGATGCACCATCTGTTGGAATGAGAAATGCAGTGCATTTTACTACTACGAATATTTGTGATGCACCATCTGTTGGAATAACAAGTGCATTGCATATGTCTCTGTTATATGCCATTTAGTATGGGATTTATGAAAGCATTGTTAATGTTAGTGATGCACCATTTGTTGGAGTGACAAATGCAGTGCCTTTTAGTACTACAAATGTTTGTGATGCACCATCTGTTGGAATGACAACTGCAACTCATATGTCACTATTATATGCCATTTAGTATGGATTTATGAAAGCAGTATTAATGTTAGTGATGCACCATTTGTTGGAATGACAAATGCAGTGCCTTTTAGTACTACAAATATTTGTGATGCGCCATCAGTTGGAATGACAAGTGCAATGCATTTTATCACTACAAATGTTTCTGATGTGCCATCTGTTACAATAACAGAGACATAGCAACCAGACAGACACCCAGACACTTATCTTTTTATTAAGGTGGATATGTGAGTTGGTTTGATTGGCGACTGCCTCATTCAGTCCTTTGGCCAAATTATCAGGGGTCTTCAACTTAGGGGTAAGAAGTTTAGCAGAGCCAGGCATTCATTTAAAGATCTAAGAGTGTAAGAATATGTGGAAGGAGAGGAACAGGAACCGATAGGACTGAAGAAGGAAGGTGAGCAAGAGATTACACACCAGAAATCCAGCACAGGAGGACAACACCTCATACTTTTGCATAAATGCCCCTGGGGCATCACGGAGCAAACATGAAAGATGGGATCTGGGCTCAGGCCATAAACTATATCATATGACAGTTCCTTCTGATTGCTTATACACAGAATGATGATTCATGTACCTTTTAAAATGTTTGACTACGCCCCTGAGTAAGCAAAGCTCCGATTCAGCCCCTTTTTTGTGCATCGCCAGTGGAGACAACGTGTTGCCATCGCCCTGTGAAGTATTCGGCCTCGCCCGTGCGCGCGTGTGCAAGCCTGCGCACGCACTTCCCGCGAACCCCAGCGGGGGCGCGCACGTCGCTGTCAGAGCTCTGCTAGTAGGAAACTGGCCGGCGCTGCAGCGAAGAAGGAGCTGCGAGGCTCGGGGCTTACAGACTTGGAAGAGAAACGCCGCGAACCTCGGCAATGCGGGCCGGCGAAACGCCGGAGGAGACGCTGTAAGCTGCCTTTCCCTGAGTCCCCCCTTTCTGGGCTCAGAGGGAAGGGGGGAGGCAGGTGGTCGGTCCATCGGGCGGGGCGTGAAGCGGAACGGCGGAAAGCTCGCAACAGGAGAGGTCGCGGCTCGGCAGGGCCTGCAAGTGGGGCGCCGGACTGGGAAGTGACGAGCAGCTGGGCCGCAGGTGGAGAGGATGTGAAATTTGCGCCGGAGCCGCATCGACGCAGGACAGGCGCTTAGATTCCACATAAGGTGAGGAAGCTGGCTGCACCCTGAGGGTGACGGGTTGGGAATGTATAGCGCCGGTCGGGGTCGAGGTGGGCTGTGGGGTCAGTGCACGCGAGTGTTAAGCAAACAAGCGTTTGAACGTAACGGCAACCCTGCCCGCAAAACTAGAAAACCGGTTCTAGGAGGGGTGGTGAAGCAGCAGCCCCCGATGTTTGCAAAGGAAGGAGCAGGTGGACTCCCCGCTGATGTTGTATAGCGTCTTGCAGGAGAACTGTAAAGAAGAGCGCGCCGCCGGAGAACAAGTGCAAACAGACGAGCTCTGGACTGTAAGGTGTAGCCTGGGCACCTCGGTTATGATTCCGTCTCAGCTAAAACATGGATTGATTGCTGGCAGCCCGCTTTAAGGGGTACAGAGTGTGCGTGCGTGCACGCATGCGCGCGGCAGGGATGGATCAAAACAGCAATACCGACAAACTGGCAATTAGCTGCAGGCATCTGCCATCCATATTGAGTTTTATGAGGACCCATCAGTAGTGTCCACACACCTCTGTTGTATGTGGCACCTTTTGTATCACAAAGAGCAAGTCACAAATGATTTATCATTAGAGGCCCAACAGAAAAAGCACATGAGCACATAGAAAGGCAGTCGTGGTAATGGGGTACCTACGGATGGTCCTGGCAGTTGAGGGAGTGAGGATGATGCTGGTGACGGAAGAGAGGGTTGTATTTGACTTTGGGGCTGTCATTGATCATTCTTTGGTATCGAGCAATAGCAGCTTAGCAGATTTTTGGATAAAGAACATTGAACATGGCATCTCTTCCAGGGTGTTACCCTGATCTCTCGTAAGGGGGCACACCATACTGACTTGAGTTTAATATGTGAGCCGTTTTCCCTCAATACTCAATTATACTTTTTATCCTTTCCCCATACTATTCTGTGGTATTCTTTTCAAGGGTGATGGAATCTTTAAATGAATTTTCATTTTCATTCTTTAGCTTGTTTCTTTAATTGTGGCTTCAGGGTGATTTGGTTTGATGTTTTCTTGGAATTAACATTTTCTGCTTTTTGAAAAAGGAAAGTCAAGTTTGGTGGCAGCAGTTCCCGGGACTGATTTTTGAAACTGTAACCCCTTTGCGCGTCTTGAGGTGCTGCCACCTTGTGTCCGCGGTTTATGGGGATGAGCCCGAGATGTTCTAATAGATCAGTGAAATCATCGGCAGGCCTTTAGGTGTATTCTTAACAAAGCTCATTCCCATCCGTCTTCTTAATTCGCTTATCCAATTCAGGGCAGCTAATTCATGGAGGTCCTTCCGTAAAATTGGTGTATTTCCACTTAATAAAATGGAAGTTCTGTATTTGGTGCCGTGTTAATCGCGGTCACACATCCAAGTAAGAACTGAAGTGCACTCTGTACATGTTGGAAGGTATGAGTGAGAAGTTCTCTGCTCATGTTGAGTGTATGAGTGAGGACTTCACTGGACTCTGCACACGTCGGACGTACGGGTATGAAATTTACTGCACTCTGTGTGTGTCGGATTTACAGGTAAGAAGTTCACCACACTCGGCGGACGCTCAGGTAAGGACTTCACTAAATGTCACATTTAACAGTTAAGACGTTCAGTGGACTCTGCACATATTGGATTTACAGGTAAGAAGTTCACTGCACTCTCCACCTGTGACAACACTACTACACTTTTTTTTTTTTTGGTGTAAAGAAATTCAGTTTGTTCACACGGTAGAAGATGCAAAACACAACACATTTTCTCTTTCATATCCCCCATCACTTCTGTCATCACGCTCAAAACAAATATAGCTGAACGTGTCACCTGCTTGGTGTCCTTTGGTCATCAGCTGTGGAACACCGATCATCGAGATTTCGCTCCTTACCCCGGGTGTCTCTCCTGGTGGTGGAGCAGTGGCATTGCCACCTTCTTTTTAAGGCTCTTCTCCTGAGACACAACCAAAAGCTTATCCTGCCTCTTTCTGTTCTCTGTTGCTTAATTCCAGTAACCTAACCCCCACAGGGTGGCGTGTTGATAGGCTGATAGGTCAAATATGTCGGATACGGTCTGGTCAGATAAGTCAAAGGGGATCCCCCTCCCGGCCTCCCTGGATTTGCCAGTGGACTCGGAGCACTTGACCCTCTTCCTCTTGTGGGCACCATCTACCCTGTCCTCCCATGGGGCGGTCAGCTCAGTGAGGACCACTGTCTTGACAATAGCTGACCGTACCACTATGTCTGGCCATTGACGTGATGTGATGATCTCCTGGTGGATACAAGAAGCTCCTGGTTTAATGCCTTCAGCTTTCATATCCGGTCCCATTCCAGCATACAGTATATATATATATATATATATATATATATATATATATATATATATATATATATATATATATTATAGCTACAAGCGTTACCTGGTAGGTAACCACACAGTTCAGGTTGGGAATTGAATTGTTTTATATTGTTTATATATAAAAAAGTGAATGCACTTACATTCCTATATTCTCTTTTCATAACTCCTCTTCTCCAAATATTGTACTAGAATCCTTTTTTCTTTTTTTCTTTTTTTTTTTTCATACATTTTACTTTATTTTAAAGACTAGCTGTCCCCCGCGGCTCCACCCGCTTAGTAAACAGGTCAAACTTTAAAAATCAATTAAAAAAAAAAAAAAATGTAATCATTTGTATTGAGAAGAATTTACATTGATACCCGAGGGCTTCTTGTTATACAATATTTTTGGTTTTGCTCTCAAGGGCGAGAATGTAGCTGTGATCTTTTTGCCAAAAATGTAAAAAGTTGGCAGGGTATCTCTGGCCAAGCGGAAGGTGGGTCCACTTGAATGTCAGACGTTGGCACTGTATCTGATCATGTTTGGATCTGACAGGAGAGCGTTCCCTGCGTGAGGAGAAGAGCACGTGGCCGTGATATCTCTACCCTCTAAAACACATGGAGCTCTGATCTCTCTCTCTCTCAAAAACGTCAAACTCTTCAGCAATCTCTAGATGATAATGTCAGCTGATCAAACGGGCATCGCTAGCTAGGCGCAGGCAACACGTGGCGAGAGGTAGCGCCATTCGACCTGAGGCTGGCGCGTGAGTGAGGTGGGCCCCACCCCTGAGCTCCAGCCTCCCCTCAGTCTGCAGCCTGTTCTCTCTTGGATTTGCGTGATTAAATCGGTGATGCATGTGAACTATGATGCTGAGTGTGATGAGAGAAGTCGCAAAATCAACCAGAATGTTCAAGCAAATTCTAGAAAAATCCCGTTAAGTAGCTCTCTCGTGAAAAGTAGACAGACATGTTGGATTTCATATATATATATATATATTCACGGCATTCGAAGTCTGTGTCACAATCTGATTGTATGGGTGGTTACCTACCAGGTAACGCTATGTGGTTGGCCAGCAATCTGCTAACATCCGCCACGGTGCCCTCAGTTTGTGAAGAGCAGATCATAGAATGGTTGAAATAGTTTACTGTCAAATAAATGCGAAGAGTACATGACACGTGTTTCGCCCTCATTCTGGGCTCATCAGGTGTACACACTCCACTGCACTCCCTCTCGGGAATCGAACCTCGGACGTCAGCGTCAGAGGCGATGCCCCTAACGTTGCGCCACGGCGTGTGGTTCGTTTATTTGACAGCATGTAGATCGGGGTAATTACATTCACGGCATTCGAAGTCTGTGTCACAATCTGATAGTGTGGGTGGTTACCTACCAGGTAACGCTTTGTGGTTGGCCAGCAATCTGCTAACATCCGCCACGGTGCCCTCAGTTTGTGAGGAGCAGATCATAGAATGGTTGAAATAGTTTACTGTCAAATAAATGCGAAGAGTACACGACACGTGTTTCGCCAACGCCGTGGCGCAACGTTAGGGGCATCACCTCTGACGCTGACGTCCGAGGTTCGATTCCCGAGAGGGAGTGCAGTGGAGTGTGTACACCTGATGAGCCCAGAATGAGTACTCTTCGCATTTATTTGACAGTAAACTATTTCAACCATATATATATTTATTTATATATCGACCAGTAATGGTGCACTGCTATAACGATAACGTGCAGTGAATCCACATGACTTATAGTTTTCCTCCTCTTTCTCTGTACGTTTACCAATCGTTTGCTCAGAGGTTGATGCGCTTGCTTCTTCCTGAGCAGCTCTCCTTTCACCACCCTAGCGGCCCGCTGCTTCTCTTTTTCCGTCGGCATCTTTTCACGTTAAAACTGATGAAGTCCGTGTTTGTGTTGCAATTACTTAGTACGTTTTTCTTAATTTTTCACTTAAGCTGGCACTTAAGTCTTCAATTTGCCTTAAGAATGATTTAAGATATGAAGAGGTAGGGGAAGTGATGCCGATGGTGGTAGGGAATGAGACCGGCTCCCGTACACATGCGCCACACGGCCGCCCTGCTGGCCACTGCTGAGAGTTGATTCTACAATAAAATAAAAAGAGGAATAACCTTGGAGGTCAGTCGTCACCCCGAAAGCAGATAGTAGACGTCACGTAGTAGACGTGTACCAAATTTCAGGTCAGTAGGTGAACCGGTTAGCGTGCTACAGGCGATTTAAAATCCTGGACAGACAAACAAACAGCCATGGTAGCGTATTACATAAGAAGATACAGAGGTAACTCCCAGCGATTTGCCAGCAGTGTGGCACGGTGGTTAAGTCTCTGAACTTCAAGCCCTGAGGTTGTGGGTTCAGACCCTGAGAGCTGACCCTGAGGAGGTCCCTGTGCTCTGATAGGAAAAAACGAAAGAAATGGAGCCAGTTGTATCTCCAGTGTAGCAAGTCCCCATGGATAAAGCAGTCAGCCCAGTAATAAAAATCAGTTTACTCCAATGTCCCATCCTGCAAAATCGACAAGCCCCTTCCCTCTTGCCTTAGCAGCTGCGAGACCCCCGCTTCTCCAATTCTTTTTCCTTTCCACGTCCTTGTGCACCCATTTCACATCTCTGTTCGCATTTCAGTTTATCAGAACACGTCTGGCATCCCACGTCCTCTTCTTTGTTAGACTTCAAGTCAAAAGGGCTCCCCTTGCGCACCCTCCATTCCCTGCCAGGCCCCTTGTACCAGGCCCTGCACCATTCCCGGTATTCCTTCCACATCACCCCAGTTGCATTCCTAAAAAAACGTCTCCAATGGACTCCCACTTGTGCACAAACAGTCGCCTGCAATGCGCATGAACTGCGAGAGCTGCCATTGTGTGTCTTTAGGGTCTGCCCGTTGGTGATCCACTGTGTTCATCTATCTGGACCTGATTGCCGTGTCACGTGATAGCAGATCAGTCAGTGGTTTAATTATTAAAGGGCTCAAAGTGTGGTTCCGATTCACAGTCGGATTAACCGACTATGGTGGGCCACCCTCCATCGTGTCCCTGTCCACACCCTCCAATGGATTGCTGTCTCCGAGTTACACCCCACAAAGACGTAATCTGCTTAAACACCCAACAGAGTGGTGCCGATTGTCTCGTGTTTTGCCATGGATGTGAACGGCGTTGTATAAATCAGATTAATGGAAATCCGATGATGGCGTTGAAATTCCTGGTGGGCAGAAATCGAGGCTGCCCATCACAAAACCGCTGAGAGAGTGCAGCTGACTTGCCAACTTGAGGCGAGTCAGCAGATCAATTTGTGTTTTGCTGGCTTCTTGACTCAGCTTGTTAAGTGAGGTCGGGGTGCAGCTAATTAAATGCCACTGCAGACCCCTAGTGAGGAAAAGGAACGGACGGGGGGAATGCCTTTTTAATTAGCTTTAACCCCCCCCCCCCGCCCAACATACAAAACGCATGGTGTGCTTGTTTGTTAAAGAAATTGTCAGCCATAGCCTGGAGACTTTCACGTGTGCAGCATGCAGAAGAGACCACTGCATCAATTTTGGGGGCTAATAGGACAAACTTAGACCACCATCCTTGGGTTTGAGTTTTGCAAAATGCAGTCTGAGAAGCTGAGGCCAGGTGAGATATGACTTAGCAGGACGGTGAGTGATGTCTGTGCGAAGGAAGTCGAGGTCGGCCAAATTGTGGAAGCGATAGCTGCTTGGTTTTGAATGGTGGTGGGGGGGTGTGGGGGGCAGCTTTCCGTTAAGGCTCAGGCGGTTATGTAATAGCAGTCGCCCACCAGTACGCTGCCTGGCCTGAATGACGTCATGGAGTCTTTAGGTTGGTGGATGTTTGCGAAATGTTAGGGTGCTCCTTGGGGGACTCGTTGGCTTCTCATTACAGGCATCTGAAGTGGGACTTCTACTGTGTCACCCATGGGACCCTAAGCCTGGCGGGTGTGTGTCTCTTTTTTTAATTTATCTTTTTCTTTTTTTTTTTGTGCAGGCAGAGGACACTCTTAGCACTGAGGTGCAGGCTTTCACGTCCAGCGAAGAACCATGGAAAAGATGTCCACTGAGGTTGATTCCGCCACCGTCCCCTTAAGTCCCAGTACTGGTCGGCCTGTTTCTTCTCAAACTTCGGACGGACCAGGATTTCGGGATCCGCTACCACCTCCCGTCAAGCCCAAACCCAAGGATTTGCTAAAAGAATCCGGATCTGCACACATTTCTTCCCCAGGAACGATGGAGACTCAAGCACCCCCACCTTTGCCCAAGTCAGCCATTTACGGTGACCCTGCCATCATGTCAGCCGCTCAACAGCACAAGAGGCTTGGTGAGAGCCTCCCGCCAGCCAGCCCACAGTCCCCGAAACCCTTATCGCCAGCCACCTGGCACAAAGCACTTCCAGAGGATGGCCACCAAAACGACATGGCGGAAAGCGCGCCGTCACCGGTGCCCGAGCACAGCCTACCGTCGGCGGGACCGGTCCCCTCTGTACTTCTGGGCATGGGTTCTGGTTCCATGTCCAGCCTAGGACCCCCTTTGCCCCTTTTTCGAAAGCAAGTGGCCCAGGACTCCATGAGCTACCTTGAGTCAGCCAGCATGATCTCAGGAACACAGGAATCGCTCGCGGGTTTCGGGGACGACGCAAGTTCCATGGGCTCCGATTCCGAAGTGAATGGGATGACATTCCGGAAAACAGACAAATACGGATTTGTGGGAGGTGCACAGTTCTCTGAGGCTGGGTGAGTTTTAACAATTAATTAAATATTAATCGGTATATAGTGCCTTTCATATCTATCTATCTATCTATCTATCTATCTATCTATCTATCTATCTATCTATCTATCTATCTATCTATCTATCTATCTATCTATCTAATCCTACCAACTATGCTAAAATATCTATCTATCTATCTATCTATCTATCTATCTATCTATCTATCTATCTATCTATCTATCTATCTATCTATCTATCTATCTATCTATCTATCTATCTAATCCTGCCTACTATACCAAAATCTGTCTATCTGTCTAACATGTCAAATGGGTTGTCTGCAGTACTAATAGGAAGTCCTGTTGCAAACAATGAGCTGTGTCAGACGGACCCTTTTTTTCCGTTGGTTCAATCTTTGTTTCCTGACTGGTCACGAGATGTGAAAAGTGAGTGAGAAACTGACAGCCCACCGTCGCCGCTTCGTTTTTGCGGTTACGTGAGGGGGGTGGAAGCACTTGAAACTGATTGCTCGTTTCTCAGGTTAGCGCGAGGAAGGCACAGGCAGACTTGTGCTGAACGACGGAGATGCGGTCGCAACACAAGACCCAGTTTTCTGAATCTCCTTCACTCAGCTGATCCTACAGATATCTGATTGGCTGCAGCCCACTGAGCAGGTGCAGTCAGTGTGGGCACAATTACGGTGCCAGCTTATCAGGTCCAGACTGGGGACTCCACGGCCTCACTGACTTTATTTCCTCCACAGTCATTTAATTTTCTACGTTTTATCATCCTTTCCCTCCTATATTAACATTTCCTACCTTGCCAGAGGGTATTGTAGTGGTGTGATTCACTGGGGTCAATGCCCACCATAGATGGTTTTATCCGCTCCATTGGCTTTCATATTCCTGAAAGACGAGGCACCCTTCATCATTTTAAACCCACCCTTCAGGGCTCAGGTTTTTTAATTTAATGGAAGACAGCACGGATTGTCCATAACGAACACCATGTTCAAGCATAGGGGTGTTCATATGTGCACTTGGCACCAGGACACCCTAGGCCTCAGTTCGATGATCGACTTTGCGGCCACATGTCTTGGACACTCGGGTGAAGAGAGGGGCGGAGCTGTCAACTGATCACCACCTGGTGGTGAGTTGGCTTCGATGGTGGGGGAGGATGCCGGTCAGGCCTGGTAGGCCCAAACGTGTTGTGAGGGTCTGCTGGGAACGTCTGGCAGAGCCCCCTGTCAGAAGTAGCTTCAACTCCCACCTCCGGCAGAACTTCGACCATGTCCCGAGGGAGGTGGGGGACATTGAGTCCGAATGGGCCATGTTCCGTGCCTCCATTGTTGAGGCGGCTGACCGGAGCTGTGGCCGTAAGGTGGTCGGTACCAGTCGTGGCGGCAATCCCCAAACCCGTTGGTGGACACCGGCGGTGAAGAATGCCGTCAAGCTGAAGGAGTCCTACCGGTCCCTTTTGTCCTGTGGGACTCTGGAGGCAGCTGATAGGTACCGGCAGGCCAAGCGGAATGCGGCTTCGGTGGTTGCTGAGGCAAAAACTCGGGCATGGGAGGAGTTTGGGGAGGCCATGGAGAATGACTTTCGGACGGCTTCGAGGAGATTCTGGTCCACCATCCGGCGTCTCAGGAAGGGGGAAGCAGTGCAGTGTCAACACTGTATATGGTGGGGATGGTGCGCTGCTGACCTCGACTCAGGACGTTGTGGGTCAGTGGGGGGAATACTTCGAAGACCTCCTCAATCCCATTAACATGCCTTCCAATGAGGAAGCAGAGCCTGGGGACTCAGAGGTGGGCTCCCCCATCTCTGGGACTGAGGTCACCGAGGTGGTCAAAAAACTCCTTGGTGGCAGGGCCCCGGGGGTGGATGAGATACGCCCGGAGTTCCTCAAGGCTCTGGATGTTGTAGGACTGTCTTGGCTGACACGCCTCTGCAACATCGCATGGACATCAGGGACAGTGCCTCTGGATTGGCAGACCGGGGTGGTGGTCCCCCTCTTTAAGAAGGGGGACCGGAGGGTGTGTTCCAACTACAGAGGGATCACACTCCTCAGCCTCCCTGGAAAATTACTATTCAATGGTCCTCGAGAGGAGGGTCCGTCGGATAGTCGAGCCTCGGATTCAGGAGGAACAGTGTGGTTTTCGTCCTGGTCGCGGAACAGTGGACCAGCTCTATACCCTTAGCAGGGTCCTGGAGGGTGTATGGGAGTTCGCCCAACCAGTCTACATGTGTTTTGTGGACTTGGAAAAGGCGTTCGACTGTGTCCCTCGGGGAATCCTGTGGGGGGTACTCCGAGAGTATGGGGTACCGGCCCCCCTGATAAGGGCTGTTCGGTCCCTGTACGATCGGTGCCAGAGCTTGGTCCACATTGCCGGCAGTAAGTCGAACCCGTTTCCAGTGAGAGTTGGACTCTCCCAGGGCTGCCCATTGTCACCGATTCTGTTCATAACTTTTATGGACAGAATTTCTAGGCGCAGCCAGGGTGTTGAAGGGGGTCCGGTTTGGTGGGCTCAGGACTGGGTCACTGCTTTTTGCAGATGATGTTGTCCTGTTTGCTTCATCAGGCCGTGTTCTTCAGCTCTCTCTGGATTGGTTCGCAGCTGAGTGTGAAGCGGCTGGGATGGGAATCAGCACCTTCAAATCCGAGACCATGGTCCTCAGCCGGAAAAGGGTGGAGTGCCCTCTCAGGGTTGGGAGCGAGATCCTGCCCCAAGTGGAGGAGTTCAAGTATCTCGGGGCCTTGTTCACGAGCGAGGGAAGAATGGAGCGTGAGATCGACAGGCGGATCGGTGCGGCGTCCACAGTGATGCGGGCTCTGCATCGGTCTGTCGTGGTGAAAAAGGAGCTGAGCTGCAAGGCAAAGCTCTCAATTTACCAGTCGATCTATGTTCCTACCCTCACCTATGGTCATGAACTATGGGTAGTGACCGAAAGAACGAGATCGCGAATACAAGCGGCTGAAATGAGTTTCCTCCACAGGGTGTCTGGGCTTTCCCTTAAAGATAGGGTGAGAAGCTCAGTCATCCGGGAGGGGCTCAGAGTAGAGCCGCTGCTCCTCCGCATCAAGAGGAGTCAGATGAGGTGGCTCGGGCATCTGATCAGGATGCCTCCTGGACGCCTCCGTGGTGAGGTGTTCCGGGCATGTCCAACAGGTAGGAGGCTCTGGGGAAGACCCAGGACACGCTGGAGGCACTATGTTTCCCGACTGGCCTGGGAACGCCTCGGGATTCCCCCGGAAAAGCTAGAAGAAGTGGCCGGGGAGAGGGAAGTCTGGGCATCTCTGCTCAAGCTGCTGCCCCCGCGACCCGACCTCGGATAAGCGGAAGAGGATGGATGGATGGATGGATGGAAGACAGCTCAATACTACTCACATCTTGGTAGCTGACACAGCCAGAAGGGGGTTGCCACAGAATTGCTTCAGCCTCAAAGTGGCATGGAGCTGGCAAGCATTTTGATGAGTGTGTGAACCGGAGGTGACAAGGTGGTGCAGTAGTTAGCACTCCAAACCTTAAGGATCCAGCGTCCAGTCGTTGCTTTTTTTGACGTTGTATGTTCTCCTGACATCTGCAGAAGTTTCCTTCCTGACACTCCATTATTCCTTGCACATCCACCATAAGTCGGCATGTTGGGGTCATTGGTGACTTTAAACTGGCCCCTTGTGAGTGTAAGAGTGTGTGTGTGTGTCTGATAGTGTTGGATCGAGCGTAGATTTCGCACCTTATTACCAGTGGGAAAATGACACCCAAGCAAACAAGTAACTATGAGGGACATTCAGAAAGTTTGACCGTTCTTCTGCTGCCTTTGTCAGTTTCCCTCCTACATTTCCAAATATGCCTGAATCAGATTTGGCCCCATAGGAGTGCAGGTTCTCATTCGTGCGCCATTTTCTGAGTTCTCACCATTTCACCGTCCCACTTTCGTTGCATCCATGTGAAATTGTAGGTCGTATTTTTAGGAGAGCCGCGAGGTCCCTCTTGATTTGCTATTTATTGCCATTAAAGACCAGTTGACATCCCTCTATATGTAAAATCCAAAGTCTGTCTGTATGTCTGTCCGCTTTTCACAGGAGAACTTCTTCACGGATGTAGATCGGGTTTTTTTCTAGAATTTGCTTGAACATTCCGGTTGATTTTGTGACTTCTCTCATTGCGGCAAGTATCAGAGTTCGCTTGCTTTACCAATTTATTAGCGTGAACCTGAGAAACATGCAGTGGGCCAATTTCCTCCTCACTCACGCGCCAGCCTCTTTGTATCTTACATCCGCTTAGCTAGCGAACGAGAGAACTATTTCACGGATTTAGATTGGGGTTTTCTTCTAGAATTTGCTTGAACATTCCGTTTGATTTTTGCGCCTTCTCTCATCGCTCAAAGTATCAGAGTTCGCTTGCGGTACCAATGTATTTGCACAAACCCGACAGAGAGGCTGTGGGCCAATTTCCTCCTCACTAATTTGCCAGCCTCAGTGCGTATCCTACTTCCGTTCACGGATTTAGATCGTGTTTTTTTTTCTAGAATTTGCTTGAACATTCTGGTTGATTTTTGCTAAGAATCATAGTTCGCTTGCAGGAGCGATATATTCGCGCTAATCCGAGAAAGGGGCTGCGGGCCGAGGGGAGGGGGAAGCGTGACGTCAGGAGTAGGGAGCTGGGCGGGGCCTCCTCGCTGTCCTGTTTCACTAATACGTGGGCGGAGCAGCGAGGGACGGCTAGTTTTTCATAATAAGAAGAATAAACTAGGCATAATAAAATGGCCTGCATCACCCCCAGTATCATTTGACTACACAAGTGCAATTTCCGTCTGACTGTGTTGTTTGTGTATTTTTTATTTATATTATTGACTAGTGTGAAGGACCAGCGTTATTTTGTTTGGCCCTACCCCCTTCGGCCTGCTGCGTTTTTCTCAGATTTGCGCTAATAAATCGGCACCGCAAGCGAACTATGATACTTAGTGCGATGAGAAAGTCGCAAAATCAACGGAATGTTCAAGCAAATTATAGAAAAAGATCTAAATCCGTTAAGTAGTTCTCTCGTAAAATGTGGACAGACATAAAAAACGAGTCTAAACAAACTAAAAGAAATTTTGCGCTTGGACCACAAAATTTTTAAAACCATTTCTTAGTGAACGGAAGGGTAGCCTACATTACAAATATCAAGTCCCAAGTCCTCATGGTTTGGGAGATTTCATGGTGAGCAACTCTGTGGTATTTGGCTTTTATAGACAGATAAGTAAGATGTTCAGTTTCACTTTTTGAACCATCCTAAGCTTTCACATATAGTGACGTCCATGTACCCCGGTCACGGGTGCCTGTGCCAGTTAAAATATATTTGTTTTGTCTTGGTAGAGTTCGCTGTTCCTCTCTTTTCCCCTTTTTGTATTCTTTATTGTGTAGCCTTTGTCAGAATGCCTCATATCTCCCAGACTTACCGCTGTTTCTAAGGTGTTGTACTTTATAACTTCTCCCCACCTTTCCTTCTACATTTATAACCTCTGAAAATTAGATGTAGTAAAAGACAAGCAGAAGTTAAGTTACACTTTAAATAATTAATTATTGATAATATTCACAAATAATAGCAGTAAGCAAAGTACAAGTGAATATTGGCAACCATACAACCTGATAAATGCTGATGTGGAGTTTCAGGCGGCACACACACTTGTTTCTTACTTTAAATGTCTCCAGTTAAGTCTTCATTTGTGGTTCGCTTTCTTCAGAACAGGCTGCATGCCTGTCTCAGTATGGCTGCCGAGATGCGCTCTTCATTGTGTTGTCCTTTTTATGGTAATGGTGTGCGAGAGAGAGTCATGGAGGGGTAAAGCAAGCAAATATTCCCAGCGCTTCATCACTTTGTCCACATTTTGTTATGTTACAGCCTTATTCCAAAATGGATTAAATTCATTTTTTTTCCACAGAATTCTACACACAACACCCCATAATGACAACATGAAAAAAGTTTACTTGAGGTTTTTGCAAATTAATTAAAAATAAAAAAATTGAGAAAGCACATGTACATAAGTATTCACAGCCTTTACCATGAAGCTCATAATTGAGCTCAGGTGCATCCTGTTTCCCCTGATCATCCTTGAGATGTTTCTGCAGCTTCATTGGAGTCCACCTGTGGTAAATTCAGTTGACTGGACCTGATTTGGAAAGGCACACACCTGTCTATAGAAGGTCCCACAGTTGACAGTTCATGTCAGAGCACAAACCAAGCATGAAGTCAAAGGAATTGTTTGTAGACCTCCGAGACAGGATTGTCTCGAGGCACAAATCTGGGGAAGGTTACAGAAAAATTTCTGCTGCTTTGAAGGTCCCAATGAGCACAGTGGCCTCCATCATCCGTAAGTGGATGAAGTTCGAAACCACCAGGACTCTTCCTAGAGCTGGCCGGCCATCTAAACTGAGTGATCGGGGGAGAAGGGCCTTAGTCAGGGAGGTGACCAAGAACCCGATGGTCATTCTGTCAGAGCTCCAGAGGTCCTCTGTGGAGAGAGGAGAACCTTCCAGAAGGACAACCATCTCTGCAGCAATCCACCAATCAGGCCTGTATGGTAGAGTGGCCAGACGGAAGCCACTCCTTAGGAAAAGGCACATGGCATCCCGCCTGGAGTTTGCCAAATGCACTTAAAGGACACTCAGACCATGAGAAAGAAAATTCTCTGGTCTGATGAGACAAAGATTGAACTCTTTGGTGTGAATGCCAGGCGTCACGATTGGAGGAAACCAGGCACCACTCATCACCAGGCCAATACCATCCCTACAGTGAAGCATGGTGGTGGCAGCATCATGCTGTGGGGAACTGGGAGACTAGTCAGGATAAAGGGAAAGATGACTGCAGCAATGTACAGAGACATCCTGGATGAAAACCTGCTCCAGAGCGCTCTTGACCTCAGACTGGGGCGACGGTTCATCTTTCAGCAGGACAACGACCCTAAGCTCACAGCCAAGATATCAAAGGAGTGGCTTCAGGACAACTCTGTGAATGTCCTTGAGTGGCCCAGCCAGAGCCCAGACTTGAATCCGATTGCACATCTCTGGAGAGATCTTAAAATGGCTGTGCACCGACGCTTGCCATCCAACCTGATGGAGCTTGAGAGGTGCTGCAAAGAGGAATGGGCGAAACTGGCCAAGGATAGGTGTGCCAAGCTTGTGGCATCATATTCAACAAGACTTGAGGCTGGAATTGCTGCCAAAGGGGCATCGACAAAGTATTGAGCAAAGGCTGTGAATACTTATGGACATGGGATTTCTCAGTTTTTTATTTTTAATAAATTTGCAAAAGCCTCAAGTAAACTTTTTTCACGTTGTAATTATGGGGTGTTGTGTGTAGAATTCTGAGGAGAAAAATGAATTTAATCCATTTTGGAATAAGGCTGTAACAGAACAAAATGTGGAAAAAGTGATGTGCTGGGAATACTTTCCAGATGAACTGTATATACATAATTTCACACCACAACAATATCATGCTGTCTTCATCGAGACCCATTCGCTCATTGAGATGCCCAGTTTGAGGCCTGGTGTATCCAGTTTGGCACCCAGCTGTTTCAGGAAGTGTGCACATGTTGAATTATTGCCAGGACAGGATTGCTTTCCCTTTGGTCGGGGTTGGCAGGCGGAGCGCCACTTCAAAAGGCTGTCCCTAACCCAGGAAATGGTGAAACGGTGGCATGACGTCTTGGCACGAGCGGCTTGGCAGTTTACCTTGGCACGCATCCCGTTTCCGCTTAGAGAGCGGTCCCACACTCCTTTATAGGGCAGATAATTCAGTAAGTGATTAACGGCTCTGCTACGTCACCAGCGATCACGCTGGCTGTGGTTGGTTCATCTTTTTTTTTTTTTAATGTTAATTCGCATTTGCCTGAACTGTGGCCTTGCAGTTTGCTCATCTGATTGTGCTTAGTTTGTGTCTTGAAGATGGCGTAATGGTTAGAGTGTGAGATTTTGAGTTATGGTCTGCATAATAAAGAGTGTAAAGGGTAGTAGGAATCCCTTAGGACCCCACCACCACAAATAGTTTTTAAATGTTGAAAAATGAATGAACTTAAGAAGCAGCCAGAGGTGATCAAATCTTGAATCGAGAAGACATGACCTTACTATTACAGTAGAATGTATGTGTATAATTATGTGAATTTCCTCTTGGGATTAATAAAGTATCTGTCTGTCTATCTAGAACTCCCAATTCCATGGATTCGGTTTGTTTGGTTTCAGTTATCCACAGTTTACCATGGCTTGAAAATATCAAATGGAAAATTCCAGAAATAAATTGCGCACCCTTCTGATCAAATGTGTTCACCATTTTGGATACACGATGCTGCGTTTACATCAACGCATTCTGTGTGGGGGGAAGTGCCTCGGGGTCTCTGACGTCGTTTTTTGTCACGCTGACTGCATTCATTCCAGAGAGAAAGGGAGTCATAGCTGTCCGACAATCCAACGATGATGATGTCCACCCATTGTCCATCTCTGTCGCCACCCCACTCCTGTTTGTATGTTGTTAGGAGAGCAGGCCAATTTGAGAAAGGCAGACCCAGGGGTACGATTTTGCAAGGGCATTGCCCACCACCCAAGGCATAGTGGGTTGGTTTCAATGGTTAGGCGGAGTGGTGGCTCTGAGGCTAAGGATCTGCACTGGCAATCGGAAGGTTGCCGGTTCGAATCCCGTAAATGCCGATAGGGACTCTGCTCTGCTGGGCCCTTAACCTGCAATTGCTGAGCATTTTGAGTAGTGAGAAAAGCGCTATACAAATGCAAAGAATTATTATTATTAATGGTGGTGCTTTGCCCGTTATCGTCTCCTCTTGTTGATCGGTCCATTGCTGTTTGAAGTTATGGACTCCTTCAGTTATGGTCCATGCAAGTCTCTCAGGCTGCATATATAGAATGCATACAGGCCTTGGGAAGAAGATCTGTTAATCAATATATCAGAAAAGGAGTGGAAGGTAGCAAAGCAGAGAATTCACTCGAGCTCCATATGCGCAAAGCATAGAATTATTCAACTAAAAATTATATATCGAGCTCATCTGTCTCGCTTAAAACTGTCCAAAATGTTTCCAATCTGCAAACGCTGCAACCAAGCTCCTGCCTCACTGGTTCACATGTTCTGGGCCTGCACCAAACTAACATCATTTTGGACCAAAATTTTTTAAGTGCCTTTCAGACAGCCTTGGGGTCACAATCCCTCCTAACCCACTAACAGCTGTGTTCGGTGTTCTTCCAGGCAGACTTGAATTGGAAAAGGACAAGCAAACAGTGATTGCATTCACTACACTTTTGGCATGCAGACTTATTTTGTTAAATTGGAAGAATCCTAACTCTCCTCTGATAAGTCAGTGGGAAACCGATGTTTTATATTATTTGAAATTGGAAAAAATCTAATTCTCAGTTAGAGGATCTGTACAGAATTTTTTCAAAACCTGGCAGGATCTAATCAATATTATTTTAGAATAAGAGAAATAACTATTACCGCATTTAATTCCCTTCTCCATTTTTTATTTACCTATATATTTATTTCTCCCTTTCTTTTGTTTATTGTTGCCTTATTAAAAGCCCTAAGCAATTCTCCTTTGGCTAAGCTCTCCTTCTCAGGGATGGGGTTTGATTTGTCTTCAGTTTTTTTTTTTTTGTTATAAATTGATCTGTTTGTATGGAATGATTACAATAAAATTAATAAATAAAATTAAAAAAAAAAAAAGAATGCATACAGGCCTTGAGAGATTGCTTCTATTAGTCCTTCCAGCATTTCTTCGGTCCACAAGAGAGAGAGCACACAAGTATCATAATGTACTATGTGTCTGATTATTTACTGTTAGTAATATCCTATTGTGTGTTACTTATCAATTAAATTTGATAATAGGTATGTATGTAAATGATAAACAATGTTCATTATATATAGGGATCGCTAATATCTGCAGTTTCGGGCATCTGTGGTAGGTCATGGAATGTATTGCCTGCGGATACCGGGGCTGTACTGTATTACTTATTCATCGTAAAAACATTTTGAGGTTTCCAAAATGCACAAAGGCAGGGTTTCATGTAGCAGGACAAAGTGATGTCTTGCATCCACAAGTCCGGTTGTTACCTGGCGCCACCCTCGCCACTAGTGGGCGACATACCGGTTGATGCAGCATGCCGAATGAAATTTTTCTTTTGCTATAAACTTTGAGAAAGTTGTTTTACTAGTATGCGAAAAATCTGAAAATTAACTTGCGACCACATCTTTATAAAATGTAGAATCCAACGTCAGTGAGTCAGTCTGATTTTCACGAGGAAACTACTTCACGGATTTAGATTGGGTATTTTTTTTTCTAGAATTTGCTTGAACATTCCAGTTGATTTTGCAACTTCTCTCATTGTGCTATGTATCACAGTTCGCTTGCGGTACTGATTTATTTGCGCTAATCCGAGAGAGAGACTGCAGGCTGAGGGAAGGGGGACGGGGCTCTCCTCAGTCACACGTCAACCTTGGGGCGTACCTAACCTCCGCTTAGCTAGCGAACGAGAGAACTACTTCACGGATTTTGATGGGGTTTTTTTTAATAGAATTTGCTTGAACATTCCGGTTGATTTTTCGACTTCTCTCATCGCACTAAGTATCGTAGTTCACTTGCGGTACCGATTTATTCACGCAAATCTGAAAGAGACAGGCTTGAGACTGAGGGGAAGGGGAGGCGCGAATCTGAGAGAGACCCAGTACGGCTCACATGTTAGCCTTGGGGCGTATCTTACCTCCACTTAGCTAGTGAATGAGTGAACTACTTCACGGATTTAGATCAGGTTTTTTTTTTAATAGAATTTGCTTGAACATTCCGGTTGATTTTTCGACTTCTCTCATCGTGCTAAGTATCATAGTTCACATGCGGTACCGATTTATTTGCGTGTATCCAAGAGAGACCCAGCACGACTCGTGTTTCCATCCTCACTCACACGTCAGCTTTTGGGCGTATCTTACATCCACTTAGCTAGAGAATGAGAGACCTACTTCACGGATTTAGATCAGGTTTTTTTTTTAATAGAATTTGCTTGAACATTCCGGTTGATTTTTCAACTTCTCTCTTCATGCTAAGTATCGTAGTTCACTTGCAGTACCGATTTATTTGCGTGAATCCAAGAGAGACCCAGCACGACTCGTGTTTCCATCCTCACTCACATGTTAGCCTTAGGTCGTATCTTACCTCCACTTAGCTAGCGAACAAGAGAATTACTTAACGGATTTAGATCTGGTTTTTCTTCTAGAATTTACTTGAACATTCCGGTTGATTTTTCGACTTCTCTCATCGCACTAAGTATCATAGTTTACTTGCGGTACCGATTTATTCACGCAAATCCGAAAGAGACAGGCTGCAGACTGAGGGGAAGGGGAGGTGCAAATCCGAGAGAGATCCAGTACGACTCACGTTTCCATCCTGACTCGCATGTTAGCCTTGGGGTGTATCTTACATCCGCTTAGCTAGTGAACGAGAGAACTACTTCAAGGATTTAGATCAGGCTTTTTTTTTAATAGAATTTGCTTGAATATTCCAGTTGATTTATCGACTTCTCTCATCGTGCTAAGTATCGTAGTTCACTTGCGGTACCGATTTATTTGCGTGAATCCAAGAGAGACCCAGTACGACTCACGTTTCCATCCTCACTCACATGTTAGCCTTAAGGCGTATCTTACATCCACTTAGCTAGCGAACAAGAGAATTACTTAACGGATTTAGATCAGGTTTTTCTTCTAGAATTTGCATGAACATCCCGGTTGATTTTGCAACTTCTCTCATCACCCTAAGTGTCAGAATTTGCCTACAGGAGCGATCTATTCGCGCTAATCTGAGACTGAGGCTGCAGGCCGAGGTGAGGGGGAAGCGTGACGTCAGGATTAGGGAGCTGTGCAGAGCCGCAGGGGGACGGCTAGTTTAAATATAAGAAAAAATGCAAAAGTGCTTTTGTGTGAGTGCATTATAGTTGTAAGGCGTTGTCCATTTGCTTTATTCTGAATCGGGGGGACGAGTTGACATTTTGTTTCAGCTTCCAGTTAGTTCAGTTGCATTTCGAAACCCTGCAACCTTTCCAGCAAACTAACTAAATCAATAAACACCCCATGGATATGTTGTGGACTTCTTTCATTGCCCCCCCCCCATTCCCCCCCAACCCCAAAGGTAACGGGTGGTCGAAAAACATTGTGTGTTTGTACACCACCGGCATTTTCCCCAATTATTAGGTTTCTTTACCAAATACAGTCCTGTGAGCAATTGTCGAACAACTGGAAGACTACTTGAAGATGATGCGCTACACCACATGGTACAAAGAGGACGCGTTTGAAACAGGCGGGCGTACAGAAGAAGGCGAGCCCTGCTGAGGGGGCACACACTTGTGGCACACACACACTTTTTACGTGTCAGCCGAGTTTCATCTCCCGTCACAATGTTGCGTATTTACTCTCCAGTAGCCGCCATATGAACGTAACCTCAATTTAGGTTATCTCAAATCACACATCTACTGCCTTAACTCTTGTAAATATTTGTTAATAAACCTCATCTAGGAATGTTTGATTTAAAATTTGTCAAATTTAGTGCATCTCTGTATCTGCATTGCACTGGAAAAACAATTGTGTGGAGGGGTCGCCCCACTCGCACCCCTCACTTTCGTGGTGTAAGATTAGGGGGTTTGATCGTCTGTCTCACAGGGCACTGCTATTTGTTTCTTGACACTTCAGTATGTGTTTTGTTTGAACCAATCACAGGTGAATTTACACCCCAACACCTCAGACTGCTGTCTGATCACACGTACACACAAGAGGCGGCCACTAGGGTTACTCTGATGAACTGCCAGTTGTGCGAGTCGTTTCATGCAAATTGTGTTGCATTTGAATCCATATGCGTATATGTTTTTACCTTTTTGATTGCTACATGTTAACCCTAAACTCATTACGCCCTGAATGAGATTCCCTGATTACTGAAAACAGATGTTTAGCACGACTACCACAGCATGCAGGATATCCGCCAATAGCGCACATTATTTCCCGTTTCGGATCACGTTCACACCTCACGCAAACCCCTCCAGGGTTCGCTTGGTTCCCACTCTGAAACCCGCTTTTCTAAAGGGCCTCGGTTCGTTAATTTTGGTCCGCGTTGGCGTGTGTCACATCTACCTTAACAAATTGGACTTTTGGAATATGGCGTTGAAACAGACTCGGTTGTGAAAACACTTTTACAAAGACCGCCACCGGGTACAAACTTGTATGTAAGTGAGCCCGCCGCTTTAAGGGGATTGCGGTTCGGCTTGATTGGCGAGTCTGTGCTAACAGGATGGGAGGTCAGAAGGAAGCCGCGTCTTGTGCTGTGTTTGATTGGCAACACCTGCTGTCCAATCGACTTGAGTAGTTAAGCAGTGTTTCTGTATTGATCCAATTACATTAATTATTAATACACTTGTTATTTGTTAAAAGTAAAATATATACAAATGTATTTTGGCAGTGTCCTGTAAAAGTTTTCACTTATTACTGTGATACGGATTTTAGGCCTCACCACCCACTCCTAGCCTGACCATAATGCTGATCTCATCCACCGTAACCCTAATCCCACTGCTAACACCATCAGAGGCCGCGATCCTGAAAAAGTGTCACATCAAGAGAGCCTGTTGGTTCCATAAATCAGTGGACTTGTTTTGACTGTCTGTCTTCCATTAGACTTCATTGTTCATTCTGGCCTTTATTATTCTCTCTGCAGTAAGCATGGAAGTAACGCTCCAGTCAAATGTTACAGATGCAATTCCCCAGCACGCTCCCAGTCATTATGCCATTCACCAGGGGGTGTTCAAACTAGAAGGTGAAAAGCTTTCTCTTTCAAGACACTGCCTCCAGCCTGCTCTCCTGTGCACGCCAGCTTCCCATTTCACTCTCGAGTTTATTGTGATGCGCCATGACTTGTGACTCACAGAGGAGTGTCTGCCAGTGTGGCTCTGACTCACTGCCCTCTCATTGTGCGAGACGGAGAAGGAGGGATCAGAACAGAGAGGGGATTGTGGAAGAGAAAGGGAGAGTAGGAGGGCGCAGGGGAGGCTCTGCCGCACATTCCGCTCTCTACAAGCCCCTTGTGTTGAATGTGCCTTCTCCAGAATGCTCTGGCTGCTCCTCTTGAAGCTGAGTGACTTGTGCCCCCGGCCCTCACAAAATCGAGCCGCTGGCAGCCAGTCAAGGGGAATGAATGATCCACAGCTGCCGCTGAGCACACATCAGGCGTAATAATGCTGAATACGCTTCTGTGTGGACACCCCCCCGCCCAGGGAGGCTGCGGTAGCACTTTCCAGTGTGAGGCCCAGCGGCTCCTAACTCGGCCTGGCACGGCGTGAGTCAGCCTTAATGTGCAGGGATGGTGTCCAGGCCCTGAAGTCCGCATTTTTGGGTTCTTCTGGATCACAAATTCACTGATGCCGGTGGTCCTCTCGCTTTGTCCTCTGTTAAGAATTTCCATTCAGCTTCCCAAAAGACAATACAGCTTTGCACACTCAAACATTTATAAAATGGCAGTTCTACTTTACTTAAATGATAGACGGGACGCTAATCGATTGATTGATACAGGTCAGGATGGGTAGCATGCAGTGGTATGGCATGTCGCCGCACCCATCCCACACGACAAAACAAGCTCGGGATCCTGGTGGACAACCCCCTCCCGGCAGAAACGCAGTCCAGTCCCACCCTCTGGAAATGACCTTCTATAATGGGGGAAATGACAAATTCAGCCGCGGATCAAATAATTAAGTTTGCTCACTTACAAAGAAACGAAGAGTCTCTAATTTTTATGGTAGTTTCTTTTTAATGGAGAGACGCAGAATATCCACCAAAAAAACGGAAAAAATACACGACATCAAAGTTATAAACTGATTGGCATGTTATTGAGTGAAGGCACACGTACAGGCCCATCTGAAGATTGCCAGTGAACATCTGGGCCTGTACGTGTGCCTTCTTGTGCTGGGGGACCGTGCAGGTGCTGCAAGATGTCAGTCCATGATGGCGTAGTGTGTTACCAGTAGTGTTCTTGGTGACTGTGGTGGTCCCAAACTGCCTTCAGATCATTAACAAGCTTCCTCCCGTGTAGTTTTGGGCAGATCCCTCACCTTTCTCATGGTCATCCTCACCCCATGAGGCAAGGTCTTGCATGGAGCTCCTGACCGAGGATGACTGATGGTCATTTTATATTTCTACCATTTCTGAATAATCGCACCAACAAACAGTTGTCGCCCAAGCGTCTTGCTGATGGTCTCATAGGCCATTCCAGCCTTGTGCAGGTCTTGTCCCTGACAGCTTTTTAGTGTTGCCCATGGTGGTGGAGAGGTTGGAATGGAAGAAATTGATTCTGTGGACAGGTGTGCTTTATACACATTACGAGTTCAGGAGTATCTGGAATTGATTGATTGTAATCTGTGTGCCACATTGGTCATGGGGCATCTGAGGGTGAAGAGAGATTCACTGATCTGGACTTTGCTGATGATGCTGTGATCTTCAATGGAGGCTCTAATGGGGGCTCTTGAGAGACTGAGTGAGGAATCGGAGTGTCTGGGCTTGCGAGGGTCCTGATAAATACCAACATCCAGGCCTTTAATGACCTCTTGGGCACAGCCATCAGCAGTGTGTTTGTCTGTGGAGAGAGTGTTGACCTTGTTGAGAGGTTTACTTACCTTAGTGGTGACATTCATGTCTCTGGTGACTTTTCCTATGAAGTCAGTAGGCAGATTGGGAGAACATGGGGGGTCATGAGGTCTCTGGAAAGGGGTGTGTGGAGCTCCTGATATCTCTACAACAGGACAATGGTCCAAGTCTTTAGAGTCCTGGTGCTTCCTGTTTGTGAGACATGAACGCTATCCAGTGACCTGAGATAAAGACTGGACTCCTTCATGTGGGTCTCTTCAGAGAATCCTTGGGTGCCGCTGGTCTGACTTTGTGTTGCTCATGGAGTCCTGAATGAGGCACATGACCTGCACTGTGCGGGAGCGTCAGTTACGGCACTATGGCCATGTGGCGCGATTACCCGAGGGTGATTCGGCTCATTGTTGAAGACCCAAGTGGCTGGACCAGGCCAAGGGGACACCCACATAACACCTGGCTGCGGCAAACAGAGGGTAATTTCTGGATGGGACTGGACCGCGTGTCTGCCTGAGGTGGTTGCCAACCAGGATCCCAAGCTGTTTCATCGTGTGGTGGGTACAACAACACGCTGTACCAGTGCCTGCTCCCTAACCTGACCTGATGTAGAATATAGTAAACTACATCATGTTGTGAGCAGATCACTGTTTTTGAATATAAGAACTGAATTATTCACATGTTGTGGTTCGGGTTTGTTATCTCCACTTCATCCACTCAGTCAGTGCGTTTACATGCGCTTTAGTAATCTGGTTGTTCACGGAAACCCGATTTCTAAAAGGCCATGTAAACCCTTATTCCAGTTTGAGAAACCGATTTATCACACGTAGACTTCTCACTAATTATTTGGCCATGTAAACCCTTAACCGGGTGACACAGTGAAGGATTTTGTAATCTGTACATGTCCATTGCACAAGGCGAGTGCTCGGGCAATCACATTTTTTTCCTTCTTCTGACTGAAATAATCAGCTGCAATATTTCAGAAATCGGCACGTTGTGCACATTCAGCTCCTCCACCTAAATCTCCTGAGACAAAGGCTTCACGCTTGGTTTCCGATTCATGGTGGCCAGTGATGGAAATTACTGTAACTTTCTTTTATGCAGTTTAATGACGTTGAAGCGACTGGGCAACGGGGAAACGCCATAGGTGGGACCCGTGCGTGTAAACACTGGTTTTTAAGAAAGCGGGTTTCTGTCTTAACCTCATTACTCGCCTTACTCTGATTTTGTGTGTGTGTGAACGCACTGACTGTTCCTTTTGCCACTCTTAACCCAGGCTGGCTCGGATCTTGTGATCCCCGACACCAGGCAAGTCAGTTTTAAGGTACGACAACATGATGAGCACTGGCCGGGGGGCCCACGGTGTTTCTGATGTCTATGTATGTTCAAAACAGGGGGCCCCAGCATGCTACTTTTGCCCTTTATGATGCTGGTAAGATGGCCCTGACGCCAACCTGGTGTTCAGCCTTACCTCATTCCTAAAGACACTCCGACCACTCCCAAGTAGTCCTACACTTCTCTAATGAGTTTGGTCCAATCCTACAAAGCAAACAGATAATAAGAGTAGTTAAACATCTGTCAACAGAAGGTTTTAGTTTAATGACAACAAATATGCTGTTTTCTGCAATTGTGTCAACAAGGTGTTGGGCAAGCAGCATAATGCAGGCCTTAACACGCTGTAAGGTCACAGGGGACAGACGTCTTGATGCAGGCGTTTAACACAATCGGCTATTGTTACTTGCTTAATTTAGACACAGAGCAAGCCTGAGGTACCCGTGGAGCCTACAGTCTTTGCCACGTTTGTCCAATAGTTCAGCTGCTTTCCAGAACTGACCACCTGCTGCAGGTGTCTGATACCCAAACATTTTTTATTATTTTTTTAATTATTTTATTTAAACTGTGCCATACTGACCAGCTGTGACTATCCTTTGTCCATCGAAAACGCTTTGAGTGTTTGCTTTTTGAGATGGTATGATTACCAATAATGGCATTACAGTGGGATTTTTTTAATAGTTAACACAACAGAATGTTTATATTGTTAAGAGTTTTTGTTTCTTTTTTTTATAGTCCTTGCTACAAGATTTTTTTTTTTTTTTTTTTTGCCGGAGTTTCAATGATACGCAAGTTGTCGTTTGGCCAGAGTCGGTACACAAAACCTAAGACTCCGACTCCCCGATTTATGGGCCCAGCACCTCCGACTGCTCTGTTTGTAAATTAGACTCCCAACTTTTACTGCGTCCACTGACAGCAAACAACGTTCAAAATACAAGGCATCTCTTCACTGCCATCGTGAATCATCAGGTTACTTTTTAACATGTTTGGGTTTAAAGTGCGATTCAGCAGTGGGTTTTTATATATTATTTATTAAAGTAGTACTTAAAAATTTAAAAAGAGGCCGTATTTCTACCAAAAGGCTAGAAGAACAAATATTTAATTTAATTAGTTTAAGTGAATTGGGAAATTTTGATAATGATATAATTACTACCTTTGAGTAGTGAGAGAAGCGCTACACACAGACAGAGAGGAACCACCTGAGCCACCGCCAGCATGCAGCAGCCACCAGAAGGACACAACAGCGGCCATTTTTGTGTCAGTAGTGAGGATGCTCCAGTCACGTTTGTTTTTTTTTTTTTTTTTTGTTTTTTTATTGATTTTATTGATATCACACAACTTTCCATACAAATGGGTCAATTTTTACAAAAAAATAAGATTGAAAATAAATCAACCCCCAAGTCACGTTGTTTTTAAGGCCGATATCATCACTGACTTTATGTCTCTTGATCAGCCAATTCCAATTTTTTTTCTTTTATCCCTTAAAAAGCTTTTTCCACTAAGCTCCTGCATGTCCAGACACATAGAACCCTTGTGTTCTATATTAAAGTGTATTTTTGCAATTAAACTATGGACTTACAGGTGTTAACTGTTCATTTTTACTTTCTTGTATACAAAGTAATGGCAATTGTCCAAAAATTCAATGTCGAGATTTATCTCGATGTCTTAGACCTCCCTGAGTCCGAAAATACCCTTTTTGGAATTACGTCTATGTGTCTGTGTGTGTAATCACGATAACTTGAGTTTGCTTTCATTTAGGTTATCCAAATTCTGCATATTAGGTACAAGTCGTACATTTCTATCAACTTTTGGGCTATTTCTGCTAACTGGAATTGATGCTTTACCTTTTATTCATGAATCTGCAGAGTCTGATTTATTCAACTTTACTTGTTAATAATTGTTCAGTATATTTGATTTGCTTTGTTGTTGATGGTTCTTTAATGTACATAATATCTCATATATAAACGTTTATACATGGAAGTGTGTGTCTTGTCTGTCCAGCCCGGAAGTGAGAGGTGGAGTCGGGGTAAGGGCTCCACCTCCGAGGAAACAGAAAACTCGCTTAGCCACGAATAACACAAGCGAGGCGAGCACATCGGCAAAACGAAACCTCAGTAGAAAAACAGTCGCTTAGCCACTAACATCGGTAAACTGGTATCCCTTTTATTTTTCCTCCCGCTGCTAATGCACAATCAATGCAAGCACGTTGGCAAAACGAAACCTCCGAAGAAAGACAAAGTCGCGTAGACGCTAACATCAACAAAACACTATCTCTTTTACTTTTCCTCCCGCTGCTAATAACACAAGCGAGGCGAGCACGTCAGCAAAACGAAGCCTCAGAAGAAAGACAAAGTCGCTTAGCCACTAACATCGACATAACGCTATCTCTTTTACTTTTCAGACCCGCTGCTAATAACACAAGTGAGGCGAGTACGTCAGCAAAACGAAACCTCCGAAGAAAGACAAAGTCGCTTAGCCACTAACTTCGGTAAACCGGTATCCCTTTTACTTTTCCTCCGAAGAAAGACAAAGTCGCTTAGCCACTAACATCGGTAAACCGGTATCCCTTTTACTTTTCCTCCGAAGAAAGACAAAGTCGCTTAGCCACTAACATCGGTAAACCGGTATCCCTTTTACTTTTCCTCCCGCCGCTAATGCACAAGCAATGCGAGCACTTTGTCTTTCTTCGGAGATTTGGTTTACCGATGTTAGTGGCTAAGCGACTTTGTCTTTCTTCGTAGGTTTCATTTTGCCAAAGTCGCTTAGACGCTAACATCAACATAACGCTATCTCTTTTACTTTTCCTCCTGCCGCTAATAACACAAGCGAGGCGAGCACGTCAGCAGAACGAATCCTCCTAGGAGAGAGATGCCCAGAGTAGTTCCTTTTCAATTACCTGACATCTCTATATTTCAGTTTATTTTCTGACAATTTCAATAGTTTGTAGGACGGCAGGCTTTTTACAGCACGGGCTTACACAGCTAGTAAAAATATAATCCTTGTTGTGCGGTTTACTCCTCAAATATCCATCCCTATATCTGAGTATATGAGAAAGTTGAGGGGAAACCAATCCGGATATTTTTATTAACAAAATGAAATTCTGTAGGCTTATTGTTCAGTGTACGTAAATTAAATAAAATTTCCTTAAAATACATGTTAACTAATAACATATGTACAGAAATATTTATCCATAATATATATATGGCATAAAAGAAATTAAAACACTTCTCATAATTACAAGCTTTCATATTGTTTAGTTTTATTATTATTTTTTTTTTTTGTAAGTTCAAGTTCAAGTTCAAGTTCAAGTAGGCTTTATTGTCACTTCAACCATATACAGTTAGTACACAGTGAAACGAAACAACGTTCCCCAGGACCAAGGTGCTACATGCAACATAAATTTACAACATAAATTAACAGAAAAACTAAACTAGCTAACTAAGAGGCCTAGTTAGCTGGCTAGCAGAGACAAGACAGATTGACCTAACATAAATTACCTAACATGAATTACCTAACATGAATTACAGCATAAATCAACAAAAACTAACTAACTATCTAAGGAAGACTTTTTTAACCAGACAGCAGACAACAAAGTGCACGTGCAATGTGCAAACAAAAGCAACAAGTGACAGTGCGACAAAAAACACAAACGTAACATAATAATATGGTGTTGTGGTGATGAGTTGAGGTAGTGGAGAAACAGTAAACATTCCTTAGTTTAGCAGCAAAAAAATTAGGAAGTAAAGAAGTTAGTGCAAAAAGTAAACCAGTAATGGATATTGTGCAAAAAAAGAAAGCATTTACAGGTTGGTGTGTACGATAGTTTGGTAGTGTAGGTCAGTGTGTTTAAGCTTGCGTTGATTAGTCAGTCCAATCTCAATGTTTTGAGGTAGTTGAGTTAAGCTAAGTGATAATGTTTGTGTGTGTGTGTGTGTGTGTGTGTGCGTGCGTGTGTGTGTGTTTATCAGTCCAGTCCCTTTTTGTTGAGAAGACGGATGGCTTGTGGAAAAAAGCTGTTGCACAGTCTGGATGTGTGTGCCCGAATGCTTCGGTACCTTTTTCCAGATGGCAGGAGGGTGAAGTGTGTGTGAGAGGGGTGTGTCCGATCAGCCACAATGCTGGTGGCTTTGCGGATGCAGCGTGTGGTGTAGATGTCTTCAATAGAGGGGAGAGAGACCCCGATGATCTTCTCTGCTGTCCTCACTATCCGCTGTAGGGTCTTGCGGTCCGATATGTCACAATTCCCAAACCAGACAGTGATGCAGCCGCTCAGGATGCTCTCGATAGTTCCTCTATAGAAGGTGGTCAGGATCGGTGGTGGGAGCTGGGCCTTTCTCAGTCTTCTCAGAAAGAAGAGACGCTGTTGGGCTTTCTTGTGTAGGGAGCTGGTGTTGAGGGACCAGCTGAGGTCCTTCTCCAGGTGGACGCCCAGGAATTTGTTGCTGTCGACGATCTCCACAGAGGAGATCCATCTGAAATAAGGCCTAATTAAAACAGTAGTTTTCAGTATTTCTTTAACAAAAAAATATATATATTCTCACACAATCAAATAATTGATATTGGTATTTAAACATTGCCTAAACAAAAATGAGCATGCACTTATACATTTTAATTATTTTAAATTCTCAATTGCACTTCAGCTTTGTGCTGTTAAAATATACATTTAATATATTTATACGTGTTTTATTTTTTTTCCTTCAGTGTATCAGCTAGACTATTCGTAATTCTTGAGGTGTAATCGTAAAATCTGGATTACCATTTTAATCAGGTAGATTTTGTTTCTTACCAAAACCTATGCTGTATGACACTTGGCAACAAATAATAAATTCAGTACAAATCTTCAAAAAAAAAAAAAAAAGCCTATTGTTTACTAAGCAGTAATTTAAAATTCGTCTTTATCTTTTCTTTTTCCAATTAAAAGTGTAAGCTTCTGCATTTGAAACAAGCCTGCTGCCCAAACTCAAGCGATGCTCGTTTTAATTTAAAGCACAAAATAAAGGTCTGAATTCCTCAAAGTAGCTTTTCTTGGTGTTTCTCTAGTAGCACAGGACGACTTCTCCGATTTTCTTTCAGTTTTATTATTCCACTTCCTCTTAATATGCCAGTCGCCTCTCGTTCACTGATAACACAAACTTTCTCTTGCTGCTCTTTGTTTACACTGCAGGAAGTTTGCGTGAAAAGAAACAAAAAACATAAAACAATGCGCTCCTCCTCAACTCCCATAATACCCTGCATAAAGGAGCACTGCAACTAAATTACCTGAAAGCTTTGAAAAGAGGGGCTGAAAATATCGTTTTTTATGATCGACATTTTTACAGATGATAGATCGATTATTTTTTTTAAATGAAAATAGTCGGATTGTGATTGGCGGCTGACCGATTGGGGCATCTCTAGTCAGTACGCTCACCAGACATGAGCTATTAGGTGGGGAAGTGGTGAGAGAGATGTTCAGTTAGAGCCAGGGGGATGGTTAGGGGGCTATAATGACTTGGCCATATAGGACAGTTTAGCCAGCACATTAGGATAGACCCCACTCTTTACAAAGGACGCCCAGGGATCTTTAATGACCACAGAGAGTCAGGACCTCGATTTTTATGTCTCGTCTGAATGACAGTGCCATATTTACAGAACAGTGTCCCCGTCACTGCACTGGGGGGCATTGGGATCCACAGGGTACGCGCCCCCTACTGGCCTCACCAACATCTTTTCCAGTAGCATCCCAAGCTTCTCCTAGATGGTCACCCATCCAAGTACTGGCCAGCCCCGAACTTAGCTTCAGGTGGATGACCTCTTTTGTTACAAGTTACGTTTAGCCATAGTCGGTACATTTTTACCAACTCTGACTCCTGTAACCCAAAACTGGTTCTGACTCCCACTCAGCCCTGCATTTGCCATTTCGTGTTCTAAGTTCTCTGCCCATTCCTACCTTCCCACATGCAAATAAAACAGCCTCACGCTATCAACTTGTATGCTGTGTGTGGTGGGCAGCAACTCTAGTCGGCACCGACACACAAACCTGGGGTGCCATGCTAGTCTGAAAGGGGACGTGGAAATTAGACATTTCACACTCCGCTTGACGTCTTTCTTGTGATTTGTTTTCACTGAAGATTCTCAATTTGTTTCAGTCGCACATGACTTGCATATTAAAGAGGCGCACTCACTGCCTGTGGCTCTAGGTAGCTTTTTGAAATAGAAATTCACTTTCTGTTTGAGTTATTTGTGTCTTCCTGCCCCTGCTGCGGTTGCACACTCTGATTAATTTGTTTTAACGTCTATATTTGATATACACACCCTCATAATTCAAGAGATGAACACATCAATTGTCCCTTTGACTTTTTTTTTGGTTCAAGTTTATTGTCATAAAATTCTGATTTGTATGCCTCCTTCAAACAGTGACAATAATATATATGTTTATAAAGTATATGTATACAGTATTACGGTATACAGTGTATATGTATATATACACGAGTGGGAGACAAGTTAAAGTGCCAGGATTCCAGCAGAGTAAGAGGTTTTGTCTCGTCCTCACCACCATTCGTGCAACGCTTTCTTCATGTCATCATCTGTATTGAATCGACGGCCACCCACCCAGATGTTTTTTTTAGCGGTCCAAAAAGGTGGAAATCACGCAGTGCCAAATCTGGTGAATAAGGAGGATGTGGCGATACCTCAAACTTCACTTTCTCCAGACAAGCCTTGGTGTTCTTAGCAGTGTGTGTGTGTCATTGGCTTGCAGCAAAAGGACCCCTTGAGACAGCAGTGCCCGCCGCTTGGATTAAATAGCAGGCTTCACGTTGGCCTCCAGCAAGTCACAGGAACTCGCAATAGCAAGAACTTGCATGCACACACACACACACACATATACACATTTACAATCGCAGAGGATTCAAAATTGCTCAGACCCCTTCACTTTCTGCACACTGTCCCATCAGTCTACCCTCAATATTCCAGAATGTCAAAGTGAACCCATGTTTTCAGAAATGTTTGCAAATTAATTAAAAATTAAAAACCCTGAGGTCTCTCATTCCTAGAAGTATCCTGACCCTTAATTTGGAACTTTGTAGAAGCCCCCATGACAGCAATTCCCATCTTTGAATCTTCTTGGGTAAAACAGCATGAGCTTTGCACACCTGGATTTGTGCAGTTTCTTCCATCCTCTTATGGCAGATCCTCTCAAGCTCCATTAGATTGGATGCAAAGTGTCTGTAAACTGCCATCTTCGGGTCTCTCCACATGTGTTCTGTATCTGGGCTTTGGGTGGGCCACTCAAGGACACTCAGAGACTTGTCTTGAAGGTAATTCCAGTGTTGTCTGGGCTGTATGCTTTAGGTCATTGTCGTGCTGAAAGTTGAACTGTCGCCCCTGGTCTGAGGTGGTACGCACACTCTGGAGCAGTTGTTCAAATCCTGTGTATCTGGCCGCACTCACCCTTCCTTCAGTTCTGACCAGTCTCTTATTCCTGCACCCTAATGGCATGATGCTGCCACCACCTCACAGTAGGGATGGTATTAAGCAGGTGATGAGCAGAGCTTGGTCTTTGCCAGACATATTGCTTGGAGCTCTGTCCAAAAACGGACCAGGGAAGAGCTCATGATCTCAGAGTCCTTTAAATGCCATTTGACAAACTCCAAGCTGTAATTCGCCATTCATCTATACACGCCTGATCGATGGAGTGCTGCTCAGATCATTTTCCTTCCATCATAGCAAATGACTTCTGAAGCTCCGTTAGAGTGACCATTAAGTTTTCGGTCACCTCTCTGCCCCAAGGCCCTGGCAGTTCCAAACTTCCTCCATTTCATAATTCTTGACGCCACTCTGCTCCTGGAAACACTGAAAGCTTCAAAGATGGCTTGATCCCCTCGTCCTGATTGATGCCTCACCACAAATATGATCACAGAGGTCTACAGAGAGTTCCTTGGACTTCATGGCTTGGTGTTTGTCCCGACATGCAGCCTGAATTGTGGGACCTTCTGTCCACAGGTACAGACAGGTGTGCCTTTCTAAATGACGTCCAGTCAGTTCAGTTTGCCACAGGTGGGCTCCAGTCAAGTTCTAGAAACATCTCATAGAGGATTCAAGCAAATAGGACTCACCTGAGCACAACTTGAAGGACTGCACCCCTCAGATTTCAGTTTGTGGTGTTGAGTACATTTACAAACCTTATTGAAAATATGTTGTCACTTTGTCATTATGGGTTAATGAGTGTCGGCTGATGGCCAAAGATGGCAAATTTGCACTTGGCTCCCTCAGTCCTATTCCTGGAATGGAAACTTTGAAAATAGGTGGAGGAATCTGGCATGAGGGACTTAGACGGGCTTGTGCCACGAGTGCAGTTTATTTTGTATATTCAGCTTTGGCACGGGCACACTAGTTTGGTCATAAACAATGATCCGCTGAGACGTTTAGGTCACTTTTTTATATGTTTAGTCTATCCTGAGTCAAGAAGAACACCATCTGTTTCAGTTCGGTTTGGGTGTGACCCCCCTTGTACGTGACAGCTTCTACACACCTTCATTTGTTGTATTATGTTTAGTTTAAATTTTTATTGCGTTACTGAGAATCACCTGGTTGATTTATTTATTTATTTTCCTTGTTCCTAAATACCAACCGATTCAGCGAGGACGTTTACTCTCTAGTAACCTGAACTTGCCTCCCTGCTCTTGAGGTCTTTCCCACCCCTTCAGGCTGCTGCTGTTGTAGGAATAATCAGCGTCATATCTGATTTCAGACCTGTGGTTGTGTCTCAGAAGTGTGTAAGTGACTTTGTATTAAGGTTAAACGGAATACCAGTACTGAAATTACTGAAAATTACAAATTTTAAAACGGTACGGTACCGGAAGTAAACATCAATTTTCCTTTCCTTTAACCCCCTTGACACTCAACATTGCAGTTGTGGAAAAACGTCCATTTTGTAGACTTCACAAAATGAATGTACCATATCATATATACTCACGTATAAGTCGGGTCATAAAACCCGAAAAATCGATCATAAAATCAGAATAGTTTGGGTATTACCATGTGGTCACATAGGCACAATACATAGGGAAAAAAAGGCCGTGTGCTCCGTGGTTACTCTCTCTCAGGTGAGCATTATCATAATATAATCTCTTGGACCAATAGCATGAGTTTTCCGCATTCGACTTATACGACCGACATTATAAAATACCTTAAATTATTCTGTAAAATCAACCCCCGACTTATCCGCGGGAGAACTTAATCGCGAGTATATACGGTACATGCTTTTATGGGTTTGGAATGTCAAAGAGGAGCCATTGCTTCGATGCAATCGAGACCTCACGGGGTAGTCACTGCCCCCCAACTTAGGTGGACTTCACTGAAGCAACATCCGCTTTCCTCGCTACCCCCAGCATCCACCACCTACTTTCCCCTAACACTTGCTGTGGAAAAAAAAAGTCTGTTTTGTTGACTCCATGAAGCGAAACTTTGACGTGATTGGAACTTCACAGGGGATTGAATCCCCCCTTACTGCTTCAATACAGTTTGAAGTTCATAGGGGACCACCACCACTATCTCCCTCCTTCCTTATTATTTTGATGCGATCAAGAGGAAGCAGAACACCAGGGAGGCGGGTAATGGAGTAAGATGTGTGGGGTGAAACCATTCTGGTAGCGGTACTGAGTGTCCAAAAGCTGGTATCAATAATGAAGTCAAAACTTTAGTACTGCCAATCCAATACTTGAAATATGTGGCTGCTGAATTTCAGACGTTTTTGTTGTAGTCGGTTTGCTGACCTAACCATTGTCTGTCTCCTTGTCTACCTGTTGTTTCAGCGAGAGGGAGCTAAATGTGCAAGTAGCTCGGGAGCGGGAGAGGAAGTGGCTGGAGATGTTCAAAAACTGGAACAAATGGATTTCACGGCGGTTCCCTAAGGTAAGTAGTGCATTCGCTGAGCTGAAGCTTTCCTTAAAATTATTCTCTGCTCGTTCAACTATTTATTGGGAAAGAAAAATAAATAAAACAGCAAGGTGGGCTTTTCTTTTGGTAACATTTAAACCAATCGTGTAACAGTACTCTTGCAATTACCACTGATAACACAATTAGAGCGGTCTGTGGACCTGTCATCAGCAAGCTGCTTTCTGGGGATCACAATTCATAAGCTCTGTTTGAGATGGAAGTGAAGATCTGAGTGTTAGAAATAAATGTGAGTGAGCCTGGTTGGAGGAAATGATGTGGTGAAGAACAACACCTTGGCACCTCTAAGAAGCCGCAGTACAAGTGGAATGAAGACACTATTATGGTATGGCACCGCTCCGACGCACAGGGCAGCCAGTCGTGCTCTCCAATTGCTGATTTGCTGAGAAAAATT
This sequence comes from Erpetoichthys calabaricus, assembly GCF_900747795.2. Taxonomy (NCBI): domain Eukaryota; kingdom Metazoa; phylum Chordata; class Cladistia; order Polypteriformes; family Polypteridae; genus Erpetoichthys; species Erpetoichthys calabaricus. The sequence continues at coordinate 5,038,426 of NC_041405.2, read as the reverse complement.
TGAAAGAATGAAGATAAATGCAAATAAGATAAACTGAAAAGAGTAAAATTATTTTACTAGAAGTGAATTTACAGTGTGTATCATTTGTTACAGGTTTACGGCAGTTAAGAATGGAAGGAATGACGTTCGTTAATTTAGCAGGCTTGACATATTCACAATATTTGATAGGTTATTAGTTTGCCTGTGACTGTGGCCATCATAATATAATTGTAGTGATAAACTGCTACTGAAGGTTTATATCATTTAAAAAAACTAAGACCGTATAAAGGCGTATTATGTCATCATAGGGAAAGGTGTCCTCATTGTTCGACCCAAATGTCCTCATTTCCAGAGAAAGAGAGTTGGCAGCCCTACCCCAAGTGTATGGAAACTTCTGAGTACAGCTGTACATCAGCAAAGACCACAGCCGTCAAACCTAAACTTAGTACAAGCGGCTAGATATAGTAGTGAGCATAATACTTGTGGTATATCATAAGGTCATACATCTCTATCCATCCATCCATCCATTTTCCAACCCGCTGAATCCGAACACAGGGTCACGGGCGTCTGCTGGAGCCAATCCCAGCCAACACAGGGCACAAGGCAGGAATCAATCCCGGGCAGGGTGCCAACCCACCGCAGGACTAGATTGGGTTTTTTTTCTATAATTTGCTTGAACATTCCAGTAGATTTTGCGACTTCTCTCATCGCGCTAAGTATCATAGTTTGCTTGCAGGAGCGATATATTCGCACTAATCCGAGACTGAGGCTGTGGACCCGAGGGGAGGGGAACACGTGATGTCAGGAGAGGGGAGTCAGGCAGGGCACTACTCACTGTCCTGTTTCACTGCCACGGGGGACGGCTAGTGTTTATATATAATACGCTACCGTGGCTGTCCATTTGTCTGTCCAGGATTTTAAATCACCTGTAGCTCGCAAACCGTTTGAACTATTGACCTGAAATTTGGTACACATGTACTACGTGACCTCTACTGTCACCTTTCGGGGTGATGATTGACCTCCAAGGTTATTCCTGTTTTTATTTTATTGTAGAATCAACTATAGGCAGCGGCTGCGCAGTGCATGCGTACAGGAGCCGTTCTCATCCCTACCACCGTCGCCATCACTTCCCCTACCTTGTCATATCTTAAGTCTTCAATCTGCCTCAAGAATGCCAGCTTAAGTGACAAATTAAAGAAAACGTACTAAGTAATTGCAATACAAACACTGACTTAATCGGTTTTAACACGAAAAAATGCCGACGGAAGAAGAGAAGAAGTGGGCCGCTAGGGTGGAGACAAGAAGAGCTGCTCAGGAAGCAGCAAGCGCATCAACCTCTGAGCAAACAAACGATAAACGTACAGAGACAGAGGATGAATACTAGGAATGCTCAAGTCAAGTGGATTCACTGCACGTTATCGTTTATAGCAGTGTGCCGTTACTGGTATTACATATAAAAATTAAACCAGCATTAAGACTTGACTAGTGGTGATGAAAATGATCAGCTGATAATGGCTGATACCTGTTCATCCCGTGATTTACGCCTGTGGATGTAAAATCGAACGTGTTTAGAAGGTTAGTACAAGTTCTTATAGAGGAGTGTTTGAACCGGTTGCTTTTTATCTTTGGAACCTCAAAATCTTGAAACTGTGACCTGATGTCAACAACTGGAATTGGGGAGATGCTGTGGGTGAGTCCCGTCAGGGAGAAAAACCCTTCCGCTTTCCATGATACTCGCTTATTAAACAAGCCTGTCAGGTTGGTCTGCTGAGACCTTGTTATTATTTTGCTGCTCCGTTTTACAATTTGATTTATCCTGTTTTATTTTTTGTTGCTGACATTAAGCAGAACGTACGTAAAGGCAGGCTGAATCCAAGATTTACAAAAGATTGAGCGAATGGTAGGCCTCCCTAAACATTAGAGGTGCCGCTGTCTCTTTTGGCAGACGGCTTCTGTGTTTTCAGTCGTGGTTGTCCCTACTGCGTGATCATTTGATGATTGTTTCCTGTACATAAATGGTGTTTCTTGTAGAACTAAATATTAATTTCTTAGTTTTTATAATATAAATGGAGAAAAGACCCCTAACACCAGTTAACAAATTCATCTACCCTTGGACCAGGACTGGTGTTATCCTCACTCAGTAGGCTTAACTATCACTGAGTCGCTGGCAAATTTTAAAGATGAACCTGTTTTCAAATTTATTACGACAGCCATTTGTGTTGAGGACTTACAAAAGAGTGGACCCCTGAGTGGGTCCTGTGGATGAGGACAGCATGTTGAACAAACCGCCATTGACTTTCCTGTCTGTTAAAACGTCAGTCTGCTGTCCTGCGAAACTGAAGACCTTGTTAAAATCTTTTATAAGTCTCTCTGCAGGAAGGTGGGGTTTGATGGCATTAAAAACTGACGACACGACTCCAAATACGAGGCTGGTGGGAGTCTTGTTCCCCTCCATGTGGTTATCTAACAGATAAGGCAGAGTGCCAATGGCGTCCTGTGTACCTCTGTTAGACCGGCAGGCAGACTGAACGCGATCTCCTAAAGCCTGGTTTTTCTCAGTCCGGCCCCTCTTTATAAGTTTTTCAAATCATTTCACAAGCAGTGATGTCCGGGCCGCTACTCCATTTTGGGATTTTGTTTTTAGCTCCTGGAATGACTGTAGCCCGTTACCATCGCTGCCGAGCCTTCTGCTCTTTTAATGTCAACCTAAAAAAGGAGAAGAGACGATACCATGAAAAGAAGAGGATTAAATTAGCCACAGAATTGTATTTATAATCCAAAAAGAATGAGGAAATGACAGGCAGTGCACTTCACTTATCAAGGCTAGAAATGTTTCTTTATTTTGCAGTTGTTTTCTTTAATTACTTAATTTGAATGTTCACCATCTGACAGCAATTTGTGTTGCAATTCTTTTCAAGTTTATTGTTGCACTTTCATTTGTTCATTTTCATTTCATAGCTGTAGTAATAAAAATTCGGGTGAGGTTGGGTAGCAGGCACTGGTACAGCGCGTCACCGCACCCACCACACTGGTTGGCAACCCCCCCAGCCAAACAAGTGGTCCAGTCCCACCCTTTGGAAATGACCCTCTATCTGCCACACCCAGGTATTATGTGGGTGTCCCCTTGGTCTGGGCCAGCCACTTGCGTCCCCATAAATGAGTGCAAGCCGAATCGCGCCACATGGCTGTAGTGCCATAACTGACGCTCCCTCACAATTCAGGTCATGTGCCTTATTCAGGACTCCATGAGCAACACAAAGTTAAACCACTGGTACCCAAGGATTCTCCGAAAAGATACACATGAAGGAGTCGAGTCTTCATCTCAGGTCATTGGATAGCGTCCATGTCTCACAAACAGGAACCACCAGGACTCTAAAGACTTGGCCCTTCATCCTTTTGCAGAAATATCAGAAGCGCCACATACCCCTTTCCAGTGACCTCATGAACACCCCCACCCCCCCAATGATCCATCTACTGACTTTATAGGAAGAGTCACATGAATGTCACTGCTGAGGTAAGTAAACCTCTCAATGACAAGGTCGACACTCTATCCACAGACAGACACACTGCTGATGGCCGTGCCCAAGAGGTCATTAAAGGCCTGGATGTTGGAAGGACCCTCTCAAGCCCAGACACTCAGACCACTCACTCAGCCTCTCGAGAGCCCGGATCAGAGCCTCCATTGTCTCCACAATAATTAATAAAGCACTTTAAAGTTCACTACTTACAAATGTACTTAAAGTTGCATTTTCTTTTTTCATTTTAGTAATTGCACTGGTTAGATTACATAGAACTTTATTTGTTGCCCAGGGGGACATTTGACATTTTACTGAAGCGTTTTAAATAAATAAATACATCAACAGGCAGATAAATCTAATAAATATGCAAGAAAGTTTTTGCCAGATGTTCCTCACAATGTAATCACCAAGTGAGAGGAAGAGTAAAAAATCCAAAAGCTACAGTTTCGGTGATTAATAAAAACAAACAAAAAAAAAATGTGTGAACATGATTAGAAAATTTAAGGAAAACCCTAAAACAGTAAATCCTAAACAATTATATATCAAAGTTGTGAGAAATGTGGCAACACTGTCACCTCAGCCACACATAATCGAGGCGACTATTCTAACCGGAATCAGAAAGGACGAGGACGTTTTCATTCCACGTGTACCTGTGATTTGCAGTGAACTGCCTTTCCAGTTCAAACGACTTCAGTTTCCAGTACATATTGCATTTGCAATGTCTATAAATGAATCACTTTAAGTTACTGGAGTTTACCTCAAAGAATTGTGCTGTTCACACGGCTAGCAATACATTGTCTGTTCCAGAATAGGATCGGGAAAGAATTTATACGCTCTTGCTCCTAATGGTGAAACGAAAAACATTGTGTATCATAAGGCGTGATTCATAGCAACTGTAATCTATTATGCGTTACTATTGACAGTTTTGTCTTTTGATTCAAATTCAAATAATAAATGCCAAATAATAAATGGAAACTGTTTCACTTTTTTCCAACCCAATATCTCCGCTATATCTACTCTATATATATATATATATATATATATATATATATATATATATATATATATATATAGTACTGTGCAAAAGTATTAGGCAGATGTGAAACAATGCTGTAAACAAAGAATGCTTTCAGAAATATAAATAATGATTGTTTATTGTTATCAATTTACAAAATGCAAAGTGAGCGAACAAAAGACAAATCTAAATCAAATCAATATTTGGTGTTCCTACCTTTTGCCTTCAAACCAGCATCAATTCTTATAGGTCCACTTGCACAAAGTCAGGGATTTTGTAGGATTCTAGTCAGGTGTCTGATCAACTAATTCTACCAAACAGGTGCTAATGATCATCAATGTCACACGTAGGTTGAAACACAGTCATTAACTGAAACAGAAACAGCTTCAAACTGGGTGAGGAACAGCCAAACTCTGCTACCAAGGTGAGGTTGTGGAAGACAGTTTCATGTCATGGCAAGATTGAGTACAGCAACAAGACACAAGGTAGTTCTACTGCATCAGCAAGGTCTCTCCCAGACAAAGATCTCAAAGCAGACTGGGGTTTCAAGATGTGCTGTTCAAGCTCTTTTGAAGAAGCACAAAGAAACGGGCAACATTGAGGATCGTAGACGCAGTGGTCGGCCAAGGAAACTTAGTGCAGCAGATGAAAGACACATCAAGCTTATTACCCTTCGAAATCGGAAGATGTCCAGCAGTGCCATCAGCTCAGAACTGGCAGAAACCAGTGGGACCCAGGTACACCCATCTACTGTGCGGAGAAGTCTGGCCAGAAGTGGTCTTCATGGAAGAGTTGCAGCCAAAAAGAAAACAAGGCCAAGCGACTCAAGTATGCACGAAAACATAGGAACTGGGGTGCAGAAAAATGGCAGCAGGTGCTCTGGACTGAGGAGTCAAAATTTGAAATATTTGGCTGTAGCAGAAGGCAGTTTGTTCGTCGAAGGGCTGGAGAGCAGTACAATAATGAGTGTCTGCAGGCAACAGTGAAGGCGTGGTGGAGGTTCCTTGAACGTTTTGGGCTGCATTTCTGCAAATGGAGTTGGAGATTTGGTCAGGATTAATGGTGTTCTCAATGCTGAGAAATACAGGCAGATACTTGTCCATCGTACAATACCATCAGGGAGGCGTATGATTGGCCCCAAATTTATTCTGCAGCAGGACAACGACCCCAAACATACAGCCAAAGTCATGAAGAACTATCTTCAGCGTAAAGAAGAATAAGAAGTCCTGGAAGTGATAGTATGGCCCCCACAGAGCTCTGATCTCAACATCATCGAGTGTGTCTGGGATTACATGAAGAGACAGAAGGATGTGAAGAAGCCTACATCCACAGAAGATCTGGGGTTAGTTCTCCAAGATGTTTGGAACAACCTACCAGCTGAGTTCCTTCAAAAACTGTGCAAGTGTACCTAGAAGAACTGATGCTGTTTTGAAGGCAAAGGGTGGTCACACCAAATATTGATTTGATTTCGATTTCTCTTTTGTTCATTCACTGCATTTTGTTGATTGATGAAAATAAATGATTAACACTTCCATTTTGGAAAGCATTCTTTGTTTACAGCATTTTCACACCTGACTAAAACTTTTGCACAGTACTGTGTATATATAATCCTAAGTCTAAAAGTGCAACGGTGACGTTTTTATGTCACGTTTTTGTCACGCTTATTTTAAAACCTACATATATCTATCTATATATGTTTGGTATCATTCTTTTCAGGATTTATTGAACTTTAATGTGATGTTGTTAGATTTTCAGATTCTTATTCTGTTTTTAAATTATAAACTAAAAAATATCAAGAAATCATTTCCCGTGAGATGTGACTTTGTGCTTTAACCACGCCCGGGGCCGGAAATAAAAGACAAAGAGTAGGACAACTGCTGTACAAGCTTTTAAATGTTTGAAGCGGCACAGCAGCAGCAGCAGCAAGCAGCAAGCCAGCAGCTGATCGAGCAAAGAGGAGGTAAAAAAAAAACAAAACTATTTGTATCAGTGTTTAAGAGTGGGTTTCGGAGGAGCGACCGCGTCTCCTTGGGGTGTGTTCAGGCCACCTCTTCACAACATGAGTGGCAGAGACGCAAAGTGAGCATACATACACACTGTGGTCTGAACACACACCAAGATTACTAAAAAGAAAAGTAATTTAAAAAAAAAAAAAAAAAAAGCTTCTGACTTGGTAGTCCGAGTCCCAGTGAGGTGCTATACAGGCGTATTGCTCTTGGTATATAAGGACCCCTCAGTGTTTCCTGACCCACTTCTGCTGAGTAAATCGTCTTGACAGCACTCAGTGTTGGTGTGTCAGAGAGAGGATGTGCAGTGTTGTTCATAACGGCACTCAGTTATGTCTTCATTCTCTCTACACTACGACCTCCAGGGGGTCCGCAAGGTGTCCCATAACTGACCCTGCCCTTTTAATTAGCTTGTTGATTCGGTGGGCCTCTCATGAAGTGATGTTACCAGCCCAAGACCATAGCAGAGTTTTAGAAGATGTGAAGGATGTCATTTTTCACATTAAGGGAGCACCATCTCCTTAGGAAGAAGAGCCTTTCCAGGAATGATACAGTACTTTTTCAATGAGCTATAAGGGTACCAACAAGTTTGTCCACATCAGGTTCTTGGCATCCAAACATGGAGGACATTCATCCAAATATGATTCCCATGCGTACCTCCATCCTGCAGAAATCCCATACCCAACTGAAAGTGTTTTTTTTTTTTTTTTTTTCTTGCAGGCGGGTGCTGGTGGGTCGTAACATGAGATGTCACTTTGCTAACAACGCTTTGTATTGTTTTTTCCCAGGTGAAGCTCCGCTGTCGAAAAGGCATTCCTTCTTCCCTCCGGTCCCTGGCGTGGCAGCTGCTTTCCAACAGCAAGGATTTGATGGACCAAAACCGTGGCAAGTTTGAGGTGAGAGGACAAGTTCAAGCCCTGGAGCCTCTACTTCACATCTCCCCCCCCCACCCCTGGTGGCTTCCATGCTGTCAGCCTCCTTAATCCCAGGATTTGCCAGCCCTTCTCCTCCTTCTCTAAGGCTTGGGTATTTCCAACTCTCTCTCTCTCTCCCTTTTCACCCCCCTTCCCAGTTATCCCCCCTTATTCACTTGCTAGCATCCCCATAAGCCCTATGATTTCATAACACGGACGCGGTGCGTTTCTTTACTTAACTCCTTTCTCGTTTTGTGGATCAGATAGCCACAGGTGGGATGGGACTCCTTATTTTTTGTGTCATTTTTTAAAAGCTGCCGAGATTTCTCCTGCGTGTAGAATTGGTAAACAGATAATCTTGAAAGGGATTAAAAAGTTTATCCATCTGCCCTAAATCTGCGGTGGAGCCAGAGGGATTAAGTCGTCTTGTTTTAAGTGTCTGACGTTTAAGAGCAGACCCCCTGCACGGAATTGATGCTGTAGGGAGGAATAAACGTTTTCTTCTTTTTTTTTTACGTCAATGTTCAGCAATTGCTGTCAGTACATGTTTTACATTAATTAAAGACACATATTCTTAAAACCCCAAACATCACCCAACTGAAAATGAATACATCATCTGTTTCAATGACTACCACAATGAAAACATCCCGCCCACCATTAATGTCCCACTCCTCATAAGTGTTACGCTGATCCCTATTGCAGTCTGTTTACTCTAAATCTTCCTGGTACTTTCCTGGCACCTGGTTTTGGTGTTCATTAAGTTATTAAGAGCGGGATTACAATAAAATCCAGGCAATGAAGTAGCCAGAAGGATGAGGGTGAAGAACCAGGAAGATCGTTTCGATCCCGCACCTAACCCGAAAATGCTATCCAACAGTTGAACTCACTTGACTTGTTTAACTTGTTCGTAATTAGTTGTGGAAAGTCACGGTTCATCTTTGTGTAAGAAGGCTTAATCTACGCTTGGATAACTAAAGGCCCTGTCACATGACTTGACCTTTCTAGTGATTTTTCAGGCCCAGTCTTCATTTACATAATCTCAGAGAGCAGGAAACAGTCGCGGTGCCCTCATGTACAGGGTGCGCACAAAGTCCGTATACCCCTATCTTTAGGAGCATTTACAGGAATAAGCATGACAATTTGGTTCCTGTGGACATCAGCCCAAGTCTTCCCGGTATTTCGAGGTGCGTTTCCAACATCCTGTCTGGTGCTGCCACCTGCTGCCGCTCAAGAAATCGCAACAACGTGGCGGTTGTTCCAAGACGAAGCGATGGGTGACAAAAGTGTTTTCACGATCGAGGAGCGTTTGGTGGCCACTGTGTGGGTTCATGAGCGGCCTGTTTCTGGGAAATCGATCAAAAATGTCATGGATGACTTTGTTGTGCGTTTTGGGAAGGCATCGCCGACAAAGAGGACGTTGTTGCAGTGGGAGAAGAAGGCTTTTGCAACGGGCAGCGTCTGAGATGCGCCGCGAAGTGGAAGACCATGAAACTTGTGCAGATGTGGCAGAGTCTGTCCAACGATCCCCAATGAAATCCACTCGTAAAGGTGCTACTGAGTTGGGAATAGCGGAATCGACAATGCGAAAACACATCAAACAGGACTTGCAAACGAAATGTTGGCGTCCATTGCCCGTTAACGAGTTATCAGATGCCGACTTGAACAGACGTCAGGAAGCTTGTAATCTGATGCTGCACCAATTTCCAACAAATGCTGAGAAGGAAAAGGTTATGTTCTCTGACGAGTGCTCGATTTATCACAGCTCCCGCAATCAAAATGTGTTTTTCTGGGGAAAAGATCGTTCCAGAAAGTCACCCCGCAAATGTTGCAGAACATGAGCAGGAGAACCTGGCGGCGCATTTGGCTATGCAGAGATCATGGAGGGACCCATACAGATGTTTTGGATTCCTAAGAGGTAACCTTTAGCTTTTCAAAATCCTCCCAAAGATAGGGGTATACGGACTTTGTGCGCACCCTGTAGTCTGATGCCCACAGTGATTCGACCCGACTTAACCAAATAGGCCGGAGTGTTAAGTCGGAGTGGGCGCTGTGCATGTGAGAGCTGACAATTAGTAAATACTCGTCAGGAAGTCCGGTCCACAAAGTGGACCTGTCAGAGGGGCTGCTGTTTGCATGCAAGAGCTCAAAACCCTTGAGCGTTCCTCTGGCACTACAAAACCTAGAATGTGGTGACGAGGAATAAGGAACACTCATAAATTGTGAGGTTCACAATTTTGAACCTCATAAATAGAAGAGAAGCTTGTATGTCTGATGTCTTGTGTTTTATGTACTTAAACAGAATGGAAAAAAAGACCAATTAGGACAGTGACTGCGGTTGAACACGCCACATCTACTGACCCTTCACACAGCACAGGGGCTATGGCTCATCTGTGTGACGTCGCATATTTTATGCACCACAACAGAATAAAGCGCAATGATTGGTGCAGCTGCTAACCCTTCATCGTACAGCACCAGGTCTATCAGGCCGTCGGGAAAAGATTGGCGCTCGATCGGCAAACGTGACACGGGCTACAATTTTCATTTGGGTTGTTTGACACGGTGAAGCGGCTGTGATCAGCATATGTGACATACCCCCCCAACCCAACAAAAAGTCACTTAATGTCACCTTGGCTTGAGCTACTATTGTAGTCGTTTCTTTTAAATGTAGCTGTGACGATTAAGGAACGCAGGCATTTTGGATCTGACAAACAGAACCGAGAGTCATGTGGATAACATTGTGTGTTTTATGTACCAGAACATACAGTGCATCCGGAAAGTATTCACAGCGCTTCATCACTTTTTCCACATTTTGTTATGTTACAGCCTTATTCCAAAGTGGATTAAATTCATTTTTTTCCTCAGAATTCTACACACAACACCCCATAATGACAACGTGAATAAAAGTTTACTTGAGATTTTTGCAAATTTATTAAAAATAAAAAAACTGAGAAATCCCATGTCCATAAGTATTCACAGCCTTTGCTCAATACTTTGTCGATGCACCTTTGGCAGCAATTCCAGCCTCAAGTCTTGTTGAATATGATGCCACAAGCTTGGCACACCTATCCTTGGCCAGTTTGGCCCATTCCTCTTTGCAGCACCTCTCAAGCTCCATCAGGTTGGATGGGAAGCGTCGGTGCACAGCCATTTTAAGATCTCTCCAGAGATGTTCAATCGGATTCAAGTCTGGGCTCTGGCTGGGCCACTCAAGGACATTCACAGAGTTGTCCTGAAGCCACTCCTTTGATATCTTGGCTGTGTGCTTAGGGTCGTTGTCCTGCTGAAAGATGAACCGTCGCCCCAGTCTGAGGTCAAGAGCGCTCTGGAGCAGGTTTTCATCCAGGATGTCTCTACATTGCTGCAGTCATCTTTCCCTTTATCCTGACTAGTCTCCCAGTTCCCCACAGATGCTGCCACCACCATGCTTCACTATAGGGATGGTATTGGCCCGGTGATGAGCGGTGCCTGGTTTTCTCCAAACGTGACGCCTGGCATTCGCACCAAAGAGTTCAATCTTTGTCTCATCAGACCAGAGAATTTTCTTTCTCCTGGTCTGAGAGTCCTTCAGGTGCCTTTTGGCAAACTCCAGGCGGGCTGCCATGTGCCTTTTACTAAAGAGTGGCTTCCGTCTGGCCACTCTACCATACGGGCCTGATTGGTGGATTGCTGCAGAGATGGTTGTCCTTCTGGAAGGTTCTCTTCTCTCCACAGAGGACCTCTGGAGCTCTGACAGAGTGACCATCGGGTTCTTGGTCACCTCCCTGACTAAGGCCCTTCTCCCCTGATCGCTCAGTTTAGATGGCCGGCCAGCTGTAGGAAGAGTCCTGGTGGTTTCGAACTTCTTCCATTTACGGATGATGGAGGCCACTGTGCTCATTGGGACCTTCAAAGCAGCAGAAGGTTTTCTGTAACCTTCCCCAGATTTGTGCCTCGAGACAATCCTGTCTCGGAGGTCTACAGACAATTCCTTTGACTTCATGCTTGGTTTGTGCTCTGACATGAACTGTCACCTGTGGGACCTTATATAGACAGGTGTGTGCCTTTCGAAATCATGTCCAGTCAACTGATTTTACCACAGGTGGACTCCAATGAAGCTGCAGAAACATCTCAAGGATGATCAGGGGAAACAGGATGCACCTGAGCTCAATTTTGAGCTTCATGGCAAAGTCTGTGAATACTTATGTACATGTGCTTTCTCAATTTTTTTTAGTTTTAATAAATTTGTAAAAACCTCAAGTAAACTTTTTTCACTTTGTCATTATGGGGTGTTGTGTGTAGAATTCTGAGGAAAAAATGAATTTAATCCACTTTGGAATAAGGCTGTAACATAACAAAATGTGGAAAAAGTGATGTGCTGTGAAAACTTTCTGGATGCACTATAATGTGACATGAGGGTCGAGATTACGGCTGAACTTGGCTATACCTGTAAAACCTTCTCACCAGCTCCGTCTCCGTCAGGCAGCACGTTATTGGCTGTTAAAGTAATGGGCGAGCTTGTAAAACTGTGCTGGAAAGTCGTCAAACGGTTGTCTAACTTGACATACCCTGCGATTTCTAGCAGCGTAATTTCACATCCTCCAGCACCGAGACCCAGTACATCACGTGACTGTACCATTGAGCTGATAGGCTGTTTATCTTTTTTAAATAACTAACAAAAGACACCAACGATAAATGGCTAACCTGGTGTTTATGGTGACCGTTTGGGGAGGCTAAGGGCAATGTCGGGCTACGTCACACTAGACAACGTTTCTAGCAGTTTGACAGAAACTTAGCCAGTTGTTGGCAGTCCATGGCGTGCTCCCGTGAAGACTGATCATCTAATGTGACACACCTAACGAGTGAGACCAACTAGTCTGTGACTGGCAAGGATCATTGTTTCCTTTGGTCAGAGGGGCTGCTGTTTGCATGTGATGAGCATTAGGCCGGCAGTGCAATGCATAGAATGAGCAATAAAGAACATGCGGGTTTTGAACCTCACAAATAGAAGAGAAGCTTGTATGTCTTGTGTCTCGTGTTTGATGTACTGAAACAGAATGGAAAAAAAAGACCAATAAGGACAGTGACTGCGGCTGAACACGCCACAGCTACTGACCCTTCACACGGCACAGGGGCTCTGGACCTCACAAACGGAAGAGAAGCTCATCTGTGTGACGTCTCATATTTTATACGCCACAACAGAACAAAGCTCAATGATTGGTGCAGCTGTTAACCCTTCATCGTACAGCACCTGCTCTGTCAGATTGGCGCTTGATCGGTAAACATGATATGGGCTACAATTTTCAGTCGGGTTGTTTGACACTGTGAAGCCTGATCAGTATATGTGACATACCCCCAACCCAACTAAAAGTCACTTAATGTCACTTTGGATTAAGCTACTACTGTGGTCATTTATTTTTTTCTTCATTTGAACAAATAGTTGAAATGCTTTTGCATTCAGTATGTACCGCCGTCAGTGGAGACTGCATGGATGGCGTAGTGCTTGGCTTTATGTACCTCGTAACAAGTGAACACCTGATCTCAATAATTTGGAGGAGTGTCCATGTGCTTTTGGCCTTACTGAGTGTATAAGTGTTGCGGTGGGCTGGCGGCCTGTCCGGGGTTTGTTTCCTGCCTTGCGCCCTGTGCTGGCTGGGATTGGCACCGGCAGACCCCCCGTGACCCTGTAGCTAGGATATAGCGGGTTGGATAATGGATGGATGGAGTGTATAAGCGTGTAAAATCTGAAGTGTACACATTGGTTAGGTCAGGGGTGGGCTGTGGGGTCTGCAGGTTTGTGGTTCCAACCCATTTTCGTAATGAGGAGTCAATTACTGCTGATGAAGCACTTATTGCTCAAGGGATATTTTGGTGCTTCATTTTAGTGGTCTCGCTTGTTAGTGTCCCCACCCTTCATTACTTATTTTAGTCTTAAACAGCTGCCTTCCCTGTTCTTAAAGGCTCCTTATTAGCAATAAGATGCAAAAGACAAAGGAGCCAGCAGTTGTCCGTCTAACGTCTTTCCTTTTACACCATCGTGGATTCATCCTGCACTATTTGGTTTAATAAAACACTTAAGAGGAAAATGTGACAGACTGAAAATGATCCATTTTAGGGTTCTCATCATTCGAATGATATCGTTGTAAAGGAAAGAATCATCGATTATAAGAACCTAACAAGTCATAAAATGAAATAAGATCTGAGATTGGTTGCAGTTGGGTTAGGGTTACGAAAACCTGCAGCCACTGCGGCCCCCCAGGACTGACTTTGAGAACCCCTGCCTAAAACTAAACAATATGACAGCTTGTAATTATGAGAAGCGTTTTAATTTCTTTTACGACATATGTATTATGGTTAAATATTTCTGTACATACGAGGGGGGACCCAAAAATAACCGGAATTTTGTTGTTGTTAGGTTGGTACTTGTAGTACATGGTTGGGCCGCTAGGGCGATCTAGTTACACTCCTCACAAGTCAGTCTGCCAAGTGCCATCAGTCTGGAAGGTTGTGCTTGTGTTCAGTGAATTTTTTTTGTAAAAGTAGTTTTGCGCAACAGTGTGAGAAGGAAACGCCCTGATTTGTGGGAGTCGGGCGATTGGTTCTTTCATCATGACAACGCTCCATCTCACACTGCTCTCAGCATTCGCCAATTTTTGGCAAGAAACGGTATGACAACCCTGAACCACCCACCCTACTCACCGGATTTAGCTCCGTGTGATTTCTTTTTGTTCCCTCGGATGAAAAAAGACTTGAAAGGAAGGCGTTTTGCTGACGTCGAAGAGGTAAAACAAGAAACGACCAGAGCATTAATGGGCATTACTTCAGACAAATTTAAAAAATGTTTCGAACAATGGAACAAACGGTTAGATAAGTGTATTTCTGCCAATGGAGAATACTTTGAAGGAGACTAATTGTAGTTTGTACAGAAAATTAAATTAAACACGTTTTAAAAATATTTCCGGTTATTTTTGGGTCCCCCCTCGTATGTTATTAGGTAACATATGTATTTTAAGGAAATTTTATTCACTGAACAATAAGCCTACAGAATTTCATTTGGTTAAAAAAAAAAAAAAAAATCGGGAGTGGTCTCAGCTCGACTTTCTCGTATACTCAGCTATGGCCATGGATATTTGAGGAGTAAACTGCAAGACAAGGGTTATATTTTTATATTACGGGACCATCAACAACAAATCAAATCAAATTAATAATATATGGAACAGTTATTATAAAAGTAAAGTTGAATAAACCGGACTCTGCAGCTGCATGAATGAAAGGTAAAGTACCACTTCGTGTTAACGGAAATAGCCCAAAAGTTGATAGAAATCTACGTTTTGTACCTAATACTTGTATGCAAAATTTGGTTGACCGAAGTGAAAGTGAACTCAAGTTATTGTGTTTATATACACACACAGGCACACACACACACAATTCCAAAAATGATATTTTCTGACTCTGGTCTAATAAGTTTTATGGACAGAATTTCTAGGCGCAGCCAAGGAGCGGAGGGGGTCTTGTTCGGTGACCTCAGAATCTCGTCTCTGCTATTTGCGGATGACGTGGTTCTGTTGGCTTCATCGGACAGTGACCTCCAGCTCTCACTGGAGCGGTTCGGAGCTGAGTGTGAAGCGCCGAGGATGAGAGTCAGCACCTCTAAATCCGAGGTTCTCTGCCGGAAAAGGGTGGAATGCTCTCTCCGGGTTGGGAAACACATTACTGCCTCAAGTGGAGGTGTTCAAATATCTCGGGGTCTTGTTCACGAGTGAGGGAAAAATGGAGTGGGAGGTTGACAGACACATCGGTGCGGCATCCACAGTTACCAGTCGATCTACGTTCCTACCTATAGCCACGAGCTTTGGGTAGTGACCGAAAGAGCAAGATCGCGGATACAAGCGGCCAAAATGAGTTTTCTCCGCAGGGTGGCTGGACTTTCCCTTAGAGATAGGGTGAGGAGTTCAGTTATCCGGGAGAGACTCGGAGTAGAGTCGCTGCTCCTCCGCATTGAGAGGAGTCAGTTGTGGTGGTTCGGGCATCAGGTCAGGATGCCCCCTGGACACCTCCCTAAGGGGGTGTTCCGGGCATGTCCCACTGGGAGAAGGCCACGGAGCAGACCCAGGACACACTGGAGGGATTATACAGTATCTCCCAGCTGGCATGGTAATGCCTCAGGATCACCCCAGAGGAGCTGGAGGAGGTGGCCGGGGAGAGGGAGGTCTGGGCTTCCCTGCTTAGGCTGCTGCCTCCGCGACCCGACATTGGATAAGAGGTGGACGATGGATGGATAGAGGGAGGTCTAAAACATCGAGATTCATCAAACCCTCGAAATGGAGTTTTTAGAGGATTCCAATATTTTCCCTACACTTCGTATACGACAAAGTAAAAAACACACAGGACATTGCCCACCCCTGGGTTTGCTGATGCTTGAAATCATTTCTGTAATTAAAAGTAATTAATTACTACAAGCACCCTCATTCAGGCCGGTATGTGCCCCTTAGTCTATCCATGTGATTTTTTTCTCTTTTCTGTTTGACTTTGTGTATAGAAATACAAAATTTTCAGTTCAATTCAGAGTTCACTTGTCCTGCAAAATTGTTATTTTTTCTTGCTTTCATTTAAATACATTTTTTAAGGGTCTAAAACAAAAAGCCTTACAACTGTAGCACAGAATGACAGAATTGTAAATAACGGCCATAAATGTTCAGATGTGGCAAATGAGGAGTTTGTGACCTCTGAGGAAAAACTATTGTGACATTCAACAAGACACTCGGTGACCTCGTGGACGTTTTTTTAGCGAACTTCCCTTGTAGACAGGAAGGAATTGTTGTAAGGAAACGTGAATTTGATGACATTAAGTCATTTAAGTGTTTGTGTTGGTTGGACATGCAGTTACGAAAATTTGGGTTATTCAGGGTCTGAATGCTTGTGTCGATTATTTATTTATTTATTTAAATACATTTGGAAAAATTCCTAAAATCCTGTTTTCGCTTTGTCATTCTGGGGTATTGAGTGCTGTGTGATGAGGGAAAAAAAATCGGGAGTGGTCTCCCCTCCACTTTCTTGTATACTCGGATATGGGGATGGATATTTGAGGAGTAAACCGTAAGACAATGATTATATTTTTATATTACTTACATTAAAGAACCATCAATATCAAATCAATAATATATTGAACAATTATTATAAAAGTAAAGTGGAATGAATAAAAGGTAAAGTACCACTTCTGGGTTAGCAGAAAGAGCCCAAAAGTTGATTGAAATCTACGTTTTGTACCTAATACTTGCATGCAAAATTTGGTTGACCTAAGAGAAAGCGTATTCCAAGTTATCGTGTTTATACGCACACACACACACACACACACACACATATATATAGACAGACATAATTCCAAAAATGGTATTTTTGTTCTCAGGGAGGTCTAAAACGTTGAGATTCATCAAAATCGTGAGGTCAGATTTTTGGACAATTACAATACTTTCTCTACAAGAAAGTAAATCGGACTCAGGGAGGTCTAAAATGTTGAGATTCATCAAACTTTCGATATCGAATTGTTAGACGATTACAATACTTTGAAAGTAAAACGGACTCGGGGAGGTCTAAAACTTGAGATTCATCAAAACCTTGAGGTCCGATTTTTGAACAATTACAATACTTTCTCTACGAAAAAGTAAATCGGGCTCAGGGAGGTCTAAAATGTTGAGATTCATCAAAATCTCGATGTTGAATTTTTAGACAATTACAATACTTTCTCTGTGAGACAGTAAAATGGACTCAGGGATGTCTAAAACACTGAGATTCATCAAAATCTCAATATCGAATTTTTAGACGATTACAATACTTTGAAAGTAAAACAGACTCAGGGAGGTCTAAAACGTTGAGATTCATCAAAATCGTGAGATCCAATTTTTGGACAATTACAATACTTTCTCTATGAGAAAGTAAATCGGCTCTCAGGGAGGTCTAAAATGTTGAGATTCATCAAAATCTCGATGTTGAATTTTTAGACAATTACAATACTTTCTCTGTGAGACAGTAAAATGGACTCAGGGATGTCTAAAACACTGAGATTCATCAAAATCTCAATATCGAATTTTTAGACGATTACAATACTTTGAAAGTAAAACAGACTCAGGGAGGTCTAAAATGTTGAGATTCATCAAAATCGTGAGGTCCAATTTTTGGACAATTACAATACTTTCTCTATGAGAAAGTAAATCGGGCTCTCAGGGAGGTCTAAAATGTTGAGATTCATCAAAATCTCGATGTTGTATTTTTAGACAATTACAATACTTTCTCTACAAAAAGGAAAACTGACTCAGGGAAGTCTAAAACGTCGAGATCGATATCGAATTTTTAGACTATTACAATAATTTGAAAGTAAAACAGACTCAGGGAGGTCTAAAACGTTGAGATTCATCAAAATCGTGAGGTCCAATTTTTGGACAATTACAATACTTTCTCTATGAGAAAGTAAATCGGGCTCTCAGGGAGGTCTAAAATGTTGAGATTCATCAAAATCTCGATGTTGTATTTTTAGACAATTACAATACTTTCTCTACAAAAAGGAAAACTGACTCAGGGAAGTCTAAAACGTCGAGATCGATATCGAATTTTTAGACGATTACAATACTTTGAAAGTAAAACAGACTCAGGGAGGTCTAAAACGTTGAGATTCATCAAAATCGTGAGGTCCAATTTTTGGACAATTACAATACTTTCTCTACGAAAAAGTAAATCGGGCTCAGGGAGGTCTAAAATGTTGAGATTCATCAAAATCTCGATGTTGAATTTTTAGACAATTACAATACTTTCTCTGTGAGACAGTAAAATGGACTCAGGGATGTCTAAAACACTGAGATTCATCAAAATCTCAATATCGAATTTTTAGACGATTACAATACTTTGAAAGTAAAACAGACTCAGGGAGGTCTAAAACGTTGAGATTCATCAAAATCGTGAGGTCCAATTTTTGGACAATTACAATACTTTCTCTATGAGAAAGTAAATCGGGCTCTCAGGGAGGTCTAAAATGTTGAGATTCATCAAAATCTCGATGTTGTATTTTTAGACAATTACAATACTTTCTCTACAAAAAGGAAAACTGACTCAGGGAAGTCTAAAACGTCGAGATCGATATCGAATTTTTAGACTATTACAATAATTTCTCTATGAGAAAGTAAATGGGACTCAGGGAAGTCTAAAATGTCAAGATTCATCAAAATCTCAGGTCAAATTTTTGGACAATTACAATACTTTCTCTATGAGAAAGTAAATCGGACTCAGGGAGGTCTAAAACTTCATGGACGATTACAATACTTTCCCTACACTTTGTATATGAAAAAGTAGCAATTAATTGACACGATTTTGGTACAAGGCATCCACGTAACAAAATGTGCAAAAAATTGTGAAGGGGCCTGAATGCTCTCTGAATGCACCGTGAATAGTGAGTGATGTGCGTGATGACCCCTAGTGGAGATCAAAGAGAAGTGCATTTTAGGCTGAATCCAGAAAGCCCTACTTTGTTTGAAGGAGCATCTCAGTCTACTAGATAGCTGAAGTAGAAACCCTGACATTTTTTATGAGTTATCTGAGTGAGGTGCTGGGGCTCATTAGCTATTATATCTATCCAAACAAGTCTGGTGGACTCTTCTTATTTGTGAACCTTCTTATTTTCGTATAGTCTTAGCCAAGTACACTTAAATCATAAGCTACTGTTTAATGCCAATAAACACGGCTTCACAGCAGATATGCCTTCAACCAAAATATTAGCCCATGTGTAGCTGAGAACAGTTGCTAATATTTTTCACAAGGTTATGAGCTCAG
Source organism: Erpetoichthys calabaricus (assembly GCF_900747795.2). Taxonomy (NCBI): domain Eukaryota; kingdom Metazoa; phylum Chordata; class Cladistia; order Polypteriformes; family Polypteridae; genus Erpetoichthys; species Erpetoichthys calabaricus. Next base: position 5,019,201 of record NC_041405.2, on the reverse strand, counting down.
ATATATTGCCCCATGTTTCTTCTCTTACGCCTTGTCGAGGTAAGTGCATCAATGTGGGAAACTTCCAGAGAGCTGTGAGCGTTTGCCATCTCTCTCATCTCTGACTGTGCAGTGATACTAACCTCTTGTGTTGTCCGTCTCTTGTCAGGAACTGGAAAGGCAGCCTGGAGACCCCAAGTGGCTAGACATCATTGAGAAGGACCTCCACCGTCAATTTCCATTTCATGAGATGTTCTCTGCACGTGGTGGTCACGGGTAGGTGGTGTCTTGGTTCAGATGGTTGATGTTTCAGTGTCATCCCTTCCTCATCTCCCACCCATCCCTGCCCCCCACCGTCTATTAAAACTAGGCAGACAACCGCATCAATGATGCATCAGTCACTCCACCCTGTATTGCCGCTAAGCTTATCTTCTCACACAGCACATGCCATAAATAACACAGACCCAGCGACCACGGCTAAATTTACCATTGGGACGTCACTAAATAAAGCACTGGAAAAGAGGAACTGGTGGGCATGTAAGCTGCGTCACACTTCAACTTCTTCACTCAAGGGCGACAGCTGTCCGCCTCTCGCAGTGTTTCCTCAAACTGACGTTAAGGAGATTGCAGATGGTCTTATTGTGTAGTACAGGGGTCCACACAACTCTGGTCCTGGTGGGGCCGCAGTGGCTGCAGGTTTTCATTGTAACCCTTTTTTTAATGTGTGACCTGTTTTTGCTGCTAATTCACTTCTTTTGAATTCATTTTATCTGACTTGCTCTTGAAGACTCAGACCCCTTAATTGTGTCTTTTTCCTTAATTAGCAACCAAACAATAATAAGATACAAAATGAGCCAAAACAACTGGTGTCCATCATACAATATCTGAAAATAAAGAAAGGTGACGGTCTCGGGAATGTTAATCTGCTCAGGTCCACCAAACATTTGACCAGTGCTGCGCTTAGAAAAGAGAAAATCAATAATTTCAGAAATGTCTGCTATTACACAAGGAGAGCAGCAGCAAACCATGGAATTAAAGAACGGGTTTAATTATCAACAAGAGTCGGCGCCTCATTAAGCAACTGGTTGCTGTTTGAGGCCCCGACTCTGCTGGTCTTCTGTTGGCTCACTCACTTCACATTTCATTTCTCTTTGGGTGCCAATTAAAGAAAGAAATGAAGCAATTCAGGGGAACAGATCTTAAAAAACAAGTCAATTAAAATGAATTCAAAAGAAGTTAATTAGCAGCAAAAGCAGGTCACTAATTAAGAAAAGGGTTAGAATGAAAACCTGAAGCCACTGCGGTCCTTCAGGACCAGAGTTGGGGACTCTGGTTTAGCGCGCCCAGCAAGGTTCCCCCATCACAACTGTCTTCCGTCTCTAATATGCTGCCATATAATGTCTTAGTTTCCCAACTTTATCCAAGTTGTATCAGGCTGTTCTATTAGAAAGATGAACGTCACTCTTGATTAGACAGAAGACATTGACCGGGTACTGAATCAAAGGTGGGCAGTGGGGGCTTTGCTTAGCATTAAGGGTGAGTGCTGACACCACATTAAAACAAACAAGGGTGGGGGGAGCTGTTACTTTAATGTTAAGGATGCCTGAGGTGCTAACTGAGATTTTTGGCCATCAGATTAGATGCCATGTTTATTGACAGTCGGCTGTATGGGGCTGTGGGGATGCTTCTCTGCATCAGGCTTTGGTAGGTTTGTGACGGCAGAAGATGCAGCAGCATATGGGGAAATCCCAAAACTTTTTGCAAAATATCCTGTGCCTTGGGAGAAGAGTTGTTTTCCAGCAAGACGATGACCCCAGTCGTAAAGCCGAGGATGCACAGGAGTGGCCTAAAAATAGCAATGTGAATGTCCTGGAGTGGCCCAGTCAGAGTCCATATCTCACTCCAATGGACAACTTGTGGCTAGACTTGACAAAGACTGCAGTGGACTAGCGCCCTCTCCTGGTTTGTTCCTGCCTTCCATCCTATGCTAGCCTGGATAAGCCCCAGCAGACCTGCACGACAGCAGGTATTGTTCAGCACTAAGTGGGTTAGAAAATGACTGAGTTGACAAAGGCTGTCCACTCACAATCATCATGACACCTGACAGAGCTTGACGGTGAACTGTGAAAAAGGCGGTGTGGAGATGTGCAAAACTGACAGAGAGGGAGAGACCTGTGCACACAGACTCGAGGCTGTCATGGCTGCCATCTAATAAATGCTGACTTAAAGCGGGTGAATACTTCTGTTATCAATTTATCTTGTGCTTTATATTTGTATTTAAGTTGGACCACGTTACATTATTGGTCTGCAGACCAATGTCAAAAAGCCAGACTAAGTCCACTGGGCTTCAGTTTTGTCTAACAATACAATGTGAACACTCCAAGGGGTGAATACTTTTTATAAACTCCATATATGAAAAAGGCAGCCTGGATATATTGGACTGGACTGCCAATACTGATGCTCTGTGCAGGAGAGGACAGAGCCGACTATACTTCCTTAGAAGACTGGCGTCCTTCAACATCTGTAATAAGATGCTGTAGATGTTCTATCAGACGGTTGTGGCGAGCGCCCTCTTCTACGCGGTGGTGTGCTGGGGAGGCAGCATAAAGAAGAGGGACGCCTCACGCCTGAACAAACTGGTGAGGAAGGCAGGCTCTAGTGTAGGCACGGAGCTGGACAGTTTGACATCCATGGCAGAGCGACGGGTGCTGAGCAGACTCCTGTCAATCATGGAGAATCCACTGAACAGGATCATCTCCAGACAGAGGAGCAGCTTCAGTGACAGACTGCTGTCACCGTCCTGCTCCACTGACAGACTGAGGAGATCGTTCCTCACCCACACTATGTGACTCTTCAATTCCACCTGGGGGGGTAAACATTAACATTATACAAAGTTATTGTCTGTTATACCTGCCTTTTACTCTCCACCTTGCACTTTTTAACTTGCACTGTGTTTTTATTGCTCTTTAATTAATATTGTTTTTATCAGTATGCTGCTATGTGAATTTCCCCTGGGGGATTATCTATCTATCTATCTATCTATCTATCTATCTATCTATCTATCTATCTATCTATCTATCTATCTATCTATCTATCTATCTATCTATCTATCTATCTATCTATCTATCTATCTATCTATCTATCTATCTATCTATCTATCTATCTATCTTATAGTGCCTTTCATATCTATCGATCAATCTAGTTAGTTAGTTAGTTACGGGCCTTGCTGCAGGTTGATCATGCAAGAAGGTACAAGGCTAGGAGCCTTAGAGAGTTTAAGGCAATACTCTCCAACTTCAGTCCTGGGTGGCTGCAAGTCATTAGTGACCAGTTTTTGCTGCTAATTAACTATTTCCCTTTATTTTAATTGACGTTTATTGATACTCTGACCACTGAAATTACTCTTTTTTTCCTTAAACGGCACCTAATCATAAATTTGATGTGAAGTGAGCCAACAGATGACCAACTAAGTTGGGGCCTCCAAGTTCCAACCAACTTCACTTTGTTCAGTTTCTTAACTTGAAGCCAATTCTTGTTGCTAATTAACCCCGTTATTTCATTCCATGATATAATAATAATAATAATAATACCTGGAGGTGGCAGAGTTAAAGATGTTAAGATTTGCATTGGGTGTGACGAGGATTGATTGGATTAGAAATGAGGACATTAGAGGGTCAGCTCAAGTTGGACGGTTGGGAGACAAAGTCAGAGAGGCAAGATGGCGTTGGTTTGGAGAGATGAGGGGTATAATGAGAGAAGGGTGCTAAGGATAAAGCTGCCAGGCAAGAGGAGAAGAGGAAGGCCTAAGAGAAGGTTTATGGATGTGGTGAGAGAGGACATGCAAGTGATGGGTGTAACAGAACAAGATACAGAGGACAGAAAGATATGGAAGAGGATGATCTGCTCTGGCAAACCCTAACGGGAACATCCTAAAGAAGAAGATGATTTCATTCCATGACGGTCATTCTGCCAAGGCAGACATTTCCAAAACTGTTGATTGTCTTTATTAAGAGCCCTGGCTGTCAAAATGTTTTGTGGACCTGAACAGATCAACATTACTGAGGCCTTCACCTTTTTTTATTTTCAGTTATTGTGTGATGGACGTGTTGGTTCATATTGTTTGGTTGATAATTAAGGAAAAAAGAAATATTTAAGTGGGCCTAGTCTTAAGTTGTGCATTAATTAAAATTAAGGAAAAGAGTTAATTAGCAACAAAATCTGGTCACTAATTGCTAAAAGGGTTAGAATGAAAACCTGCAGCCACAGTAGCTCTCCAGAACTGGAGTTGGAGACCCCTGGTTTAAGGCGATTCCATGATGGGAATTAGAGTGGAGTTTTCACTGAAGACTCCGTGTTACTTTCTTGTCTCCCACAGACAACAGGACTTGTACCGAATCCTAAAGGCATACACCATTTACCGACCGGACGAGGGTTACTGCCAGGCCCAAGCTCCAGTGGCAGCAGTACTGCTCATGCACATGCCAGCTGAGGTAAGAGTTTAGGGACCTACAGAGCTGCTGGAACTTTTCATTTCTGGGCTCATGACGACTAACCCATCTGTCTTTTTTTTTTTCCCGTAGCAAGCCTTCTGGTGTTTGGTCCAGATCTGCGAGAAGTACTTACCAGGATACTACAGCGCCGGCCTGGTGAGTTACCTCATCCTAAATTGACGGTGGCACCCTTCCACATTGTTTAAGCCCAGGACATTACAAGGGGGCCTGCAGTTGCAATGGCACATTAGTAGTCAGCATCAATTGGAGTCTTTGTGAGATGAAGCGACGTCAGGTAGCACTTGAGAGGGGTGCCCACGTGCTTTTCATCAAATCCTGGTTCTTGGAAACCACCTATTGGTTTAATAAGAAATTAATAAATTTTTTCTGATTATTGTCTGCATTCATTGATAGAATCAGAAACATTTTTTTTCTAATACAGCATTTATATATTGTAAATAAATATGAATTTGATTATCTACACTCACAGTATACCGTACTTGATGGTGTGACCACTAGAATCAGAGGGGATTCTGGGATTCCCAGACACAAAACTACTTCAAGCACTTTTGCCATTTCTCTCTTTCTTTCTTTCCAGGAAGCAATCCAGCTGGATGGAGAGATCTTCTTCTCATTGCTCAGGAAGGTCTCACCCATGGCATACCGACACCTGAAGAAGCACAAGATCGACCCCATCCTGTACATGACCGAGTGGTTCATGTGTGTCTTTTCACGGACCTTGCCTTGGGCTTCAGTGCTGCGAATCTGGGACATGTTCTTCTGTGAGGGTGAGCATATCATTCATTAGACCGAGACAAGGCACTAACAAGAAGAATGCAATGCAAAGCCTGCGACTGTCTCTCGCTGTAATGGTGGGCTGGTTCATGTAATGTTAATTTGACCAGGCTTCCCTTCTAAGGTGATGTTACATCGCCATTTTGATGAGAGGGTTCAATCAATCAGAACTTCTGGGCATTGCTGGCCCACTGTGCCATTCTCTTACGGCTGCAACCAATGACAAGATTTCCTTCCGTCAGTACAATGGAGACAGTACCATCACCAATTTGTTGGATCTACGTGCTTAATTGACAGCCGTGGAGGCCTTTTCCAGCCCAATAGTACATGTGTCGCTGTCTGTTAGTGCCCCATGGCTTGGAGTGGAGCTGCTCGGGTGAGCAACGTGACCAGATAGTGCAGGTCAATGTCAAGTGGACTCCAACCACATACGAGTAGGGACCTTCGAATTACACTGGAGACCAAACCAACAGGTTTGTACAATTTGACACTGGTAGCACATGTGAAAAGTCTAAAGCAGAGGTGTCCAGCTCCGGTCCTGGTGGGCCGCAGTGGCTGCAGGTTTTCATTCTAACCATCTTCTTAATTAGTGAGCCGTTTTTGCTGCTGTTTCAATTGACGTGACTCAGACCCCTTAGTTGTTTCTCTTTCCTTAATGAGCAGCCAAACAATAACGAGACGCAAGACAGGCCGCCACATGACCAGCTCACCTGAAAATAAAGAAAGGTGAAGGTCTCGGTCAGGTTGGTCTGCTCAGGTCACCAAAAGATGTTGACGGTGGTCTCAGAAAATCAACAGTGTGCTGTGGCAGAATGAGAGCAGCAACAAGTCCTGCTATTCAATAATGGCTTTAATTAACAGCAAGAATTGGCCTATCATTAAGAAACCAGTTGGAGTGAAGTTGGCTGGAGTTTGACGTCACAGTTTAGCTGGTTATCTGTTGGCTCGTCTCGTTTGTTTGGCTGCCATTTAATGAAGAAACAAATCAATTCAGAGGACTGCATCCTTAACAACAGGGCTATTAAAATGAAGGGAAAAGGAGTTAATTAGCAGCGAAAACTGATTAGGAAAAGGTGGAGAATGAAAACCTGCAGCTGCTGCGGCCCTCCAGGACCGGCTTTGGACACCTCTGGTCTAAAGTCTTTGCATGTCACAGGATAGCAGGGTCCAGGATTCAGTAGTGCAGGTAGAATACAGCTTTGGTGCCAACTGCTGGTGCCAGAGCTTCTGAAAGGTGGTAGCAGCGAGACCAGTTCCATGCCTTTGCCATCAGACCCCAACACTTCCTACAAAAGTAAATTCGGTGACAGACGCAACTTTCTGGCCCAAATGTTGATGTCTTCTGTGCACTTTCCATCCCCACCAAGCTGTGCAGTTTGGTGTTCTGCCGAGACACGTGCAGGCCGAGCCAGTCAAGAGATATCTGGAGGTTTACTGTGGAGACATCCACAATTGCAGGTCCAGCCCCCCCCACCCACCAGACAAGGTTGCAAAGCTCTCAAAAGGTGGGACCAGCAAGTTTAAAGAAGGCTGTCAAAGAGGAGTGGTATTTAGGGACTGCAAGGACTTTAGTCTGCTGGGCTTACGTTACAAATTAACCACGGGCCGTTCTTTTTCTGGTGGAATTAGGGTCTTGTAGAGAGAGCAACACTACCCTGAAAAGGATTAGGCCGAAAAATAAAAGCGAATTGATTTTGCTCATTTCGGATTAACCTTTAGTCTGTTTGTGTTTCCACAGAGACCTGCTTGAAAGCAAGTCAGCAGAACACAGGAGAGTGCATTTATTTATCAGCTTTCAGAGGTCAGGGATAAAACTTTGCTCCTAAGTTGTCAGGGTGTCGGACTGGTGAAACATAAGTGCAGACGCTGCTCCAATCCTCCTGTCGATCTCTTGGCCCGTTCTTCCCTCATTCGTGAATAAGACCCCCAAGATACGTAAAGTCCTCTACTTGAGGTAGTACCTCCTCGCCCACCTTTTCCCGGCTGAGAACCGTGACCTCGGACTTGGAGGTGCTGATCCTCATTCCAACCACTTCATGTTCGGCTGCAAGCCGCCCCAGTGCACACCTGAGGTCACCATACAGTGAAGAAGCCTGAAATATTTAGGAAATTTGAAACGGCGCTGAAAAGTGATGAGGAAGTTCTGTAATCTGTCATCGCCTGCAGTTTCTAGTTGTCTAATTTGTCATCTCTAAAGCAACGAGATTCCTGTGATTACGGTTAAGTGTGACGTGCCCACAGACTCAAAGTCATGTAGCATGACATTGGCCTTACTTGCTTGGTGCAATGGGGAAGTGTCGTTTCAATCAAAACAATTTTTTTTTACCCACCTCACAGGAGTGAAGATCATATTTCGGGTGGGCCTCGTCCTCCTGCGCCAGGTATTGGGCTCGGTGGACAAGCTCCGTGACTGCCAAGGGATGTATGAGACCATGGAGAAGCTGCGCAACATTCCCCCGGAGTACATGCGAGAGGAGCTGCTGGTGCACGAGGTGAGCCTAGAGGGCGCCACACACACAAGCCTGTATCCCGTAGTGCACTGTCGTCAAGGGTCAGGATTTTGAGTCCATATCCCACAATGCATGGGGTGACGCTAATCCCAGGGCATAAAGTGAGGCTAATGGGAAGACGGCACTGTTGAGTTCAGGTTGTACAGTGAACTTGTAATGCCAGGCTGTTTAAAAGTAACTGAGCTCAGCTACTGTGTGTAGACAACCCATAAGACACCTGTGCTAAGGACAGGATTCAACAGCACAGGTCTGTGACGCAGGTGTATTAGCATATCATAGGTCAACGTAAGTTCAGGCGGGGAGGGTCATGTTTCACAAATATGAGGCGGCAGCAAAAGCATATGATAAGGGGGAGCGTATTTTATTAAGGTACCACATGAAAGGTCAATGATCAAACTAAAAGAAACGGGAGTTCAAGGTGTGGTGTGGCTCAAACACACAATGGGAGGTCTTAAACTTGAAAGCACACCTCGTGAGAAGGACCAAGGAGTCATAATGGACTCATCAAGGAAGACAACGTACTGAAGCAGTCAAGAAGGCTGATTGGCCGTCCGGTTGTATATCACGGTGTGTGGAGTCCAAGCCAAAGGGAGGTTTGTGCTTAAGACTCGTAACACACTAGGTGGGCCTCAGCTGGAGTACTGTGTACAGTTATGGCCTCCATATTACAAAAAAAGACATAGCAGTGGTGGAGAAAGTCCAGTGATGAGCAATTAGACTGATCAGATGACTGCAGGGGATGAGTTAAGGGGAGACCTTGAATGAGTCGAATGTTTTCACTTGCAGCCAATGGACATTAAGAAGTGATTTGATTGACGTCTTTCAAATTATACAGGGAAGCTCGTTGGGCTAAATGGCCTGTTCTGGTAAGAGTTGTTCTAATGGTGCTGCACCCTTATACCCGTATCCCCCAATTTACACGAGTCCCTCGGCTCTTTGAAATTTGTCCCTTGGGGTGGTTGTATCCGACAATGCTCCCATGATCCTTTTCCTGTCCTGGGTATTTATTTAAACTGGACTTGCAGCTTGTATGCTTTTCAACTCATCGCCTTCTCCTCTCTTCTCCTAGGTCATCTCCCTGACGGTGACGGAGGCCGTGGTTGAGCGGGAGAGGGTGGTCCAGGAGAAAAAGTGGCTAGTGTCTCGGGGCGAATTCCAGCTCAAACGTTCACGACGTCTGCACGGAGCACACGCCATCTATGAAGAGCGGCAAAGGACAGGGAGTTTTGGGGGCTACCCACTGCGGACCAGTTCCAGCGTGCTCAGTCTACCGGGGCTCCGGCGCTCTAAAGAGGATCACTGGAAGCAGAAGAGCGAGCCCTATGGCAGCCTCCGGGGCATCGGTAGCACCGTGTCTCCCTCACACTCTGTGAGTAACCTGACTGTCATCCCCTCGGCGTTCTCTTCTTCCCCACCAAAGGTCTCCCAAAATCCCACCCCAAGCCCCCAGGTTGTTTCAGAAGGGCTGCGGCCTTCGCTTCCCTCGCCTATGGCTAACAATGCGCCGCTGGTCGGCTCTCTGCCAGCCGATGGGGTGCAGAATACCACCAAGAAGTCCAAGGAGGAGCGCAAGAAGGAAAAGGAGAAGGAGAAGCAGAGAGGGAAGGAGGAGAAGGAGCGGGAAAAACTGGACAAGGAGCGGGAAAAACTGGACAAGGAGCGGGAAAAACTGGAGAAGGAGCGGGAAAAACTGGAGAAGGAGCGGGAGAAGATGGAGAAGGAGAGGGAGAAAAAGCTAGCCAAGGAGAGAGCCAAAGAGGAGGCCAAAGAGAAGAAGAAGCAGCAACAGGAACGTCGACCTTCAGCTAAGAAGAAAGACAAAGAGAAGGACAAGGAGAAGGAAAAAATGGAGAATGGAGCCTCGTCCTCCTCGGCACCCAGCTCCAGCACTTTGCCTACAGGAGCAGTTAGCAAAGAAGACCCTGAGAAGGGCGTTCGTGACACTCCTACCGGGGTACACCCCTCTGCACCTGAGAAGGCAGAACGAGCACAGGCTGCTTCAAGCACCGTGAAGGAGGCCTACCTTTGATCAGGATAAGCAGGGAAGAGAGTGAGACGGGGTGGGCAATGGGTGGTGCTGGTTCCTAACGACCCACTCCAGACACTGCTTGGCTTGGAGGGCGGTGTCGCCTTGGACGTCTTATCCTTCCCCTTCCGGCTGCACAGCAAAAAACGTATTCCACCTCTCTGGGTTCACATCTCCACATGGCTACTTGGCTCTGGAGAGTGTGGCGTTATAGGAAGATGGGGTGGCACTTGTGCTGGGTGTAAGTCTCCCAGACAGCTGCTACGGGAATTGCAGCCTTCCCGCCAATAATGTTTTGGAATTAGGCCTACAGCTCACTCGGAACACGAAACGCCAAGATCCAGAGGGATCCCCTTTGGACAACAGTGATCACAAGCTTCCCGAGCAATTCTCCATTTCGGATACGATTTCTATCCTCCTCTTATTGTGCCGTAGAAAGCCTGAAGTTTGTTGCCTGTTGTCTCCCACTCCACGAGGGATTTCGCTGCTTCCTACTTTTCCCCCATCACTACTGACCTGAAAACCTTACGTTTCAATCAGAATCTCCTTCCAGCCGGCGTAAGACGCGTCAACCTGGGCAGCTCCAGTTCTTGCGCGACCGTTTGCAAGTGTGATCCCTGGAACCGATCCCATTGGAATAAGGGACTCCGGAGAATCTCTTAATTGGATTCTTAAACATCTCAACAAGTGTGATTCCTTAAGGGAACTAAACGACTGCAAGAAACGATTCCCAATGTTCTTTAGACCTACCGTAGGGAGTCTAATCAGATTCTGATCATTCCCAATAGATTTGTGTAATGCCGAGAGCAATTCCTTGTGCATCTTATCTGGGATTTTTCCATGCCGAATGTTGCCACTGGATCGAGTGACATGGGGGAAGCAATCCCGACTTGGTTTTGAACTTGCACCTCCACCCCGAGTTCATTTACAATGCGGCGTCCAATCCCAGGAATCTCGATTTGCCAAGGAATTGTGTGACATTCCGAACCGGTTGCTTGCCTAATTCCAGACGTTGTCATCCTCTTCTTCCTCCTTATTATCCTTGGAACCTATTGAATCATCTTTCTCACCCACATGGGGATTTGTGGACCTGCCCTGTCACAAAACGTGCTGAAATAGGAGGTCCGGATCATGGCCCCTCTGCCCACTTCTTGTGGATGCCCTTGGTCTTCCCCACCCCAGCATTCTCACTCTCTCTCCCCGATGACGGCTCTCCTTCTGCCACGTGACTAGGACAGACTAGCTGTACGGAGACGCGCGTTCCAATATCGGACAAATGGGCGGCAGCCACAGCACATTTTTGACTTACGAGAAAACTTTCCAAAATCTTTTGGGGGGGCAAAATAAAAATAATGTGAACTACTGGTGTGAACTAAGCACGAAAACCACAAAAACTGGATCAGAGATGTAAAAACGCTGGGACTGAACTGGATTTGGAGAGCAGTGCTTTCTTGAGCTTAGAAGGGGTTGGGGTGGGCGTGAGACCGACCACTACCACTAGAGGGGGTTGAGGGTACTGGCTGGCTTAAACTGAACTAGGGGTTATGAGAGAGTGCCGCTGAATTTGGGGAGGTGGTGGTCCTGCTGAAACTGGATTTGCCAATCTTAACCGCACCCCGCCTCCAAAATCCGATAGGGTATTTTAATGACAAGGCACCTCATGCCCCTTAACCGCAAGGGTCCCAAATTCCAGGCACCAAAAACAGGGTCTTCCTGTTTTTGACAAAAACCCAGAATTGTGGGGGTTTGGGGGGGGGGGGGGGTTGAGGTTGTTGTTCAGTATTTAAAAAGCAGAGCTGCGAGATTTGTTTGTTTTATTGTTTAAAAGCTAATTTAATATTTTGGGGTATGTGGGGGGGAGGGGGTTAGCGGTCCACCCTTTCAGTCAGTCATACCACTGACCGGTCTGGCATATTGCAAAATTCTAACTCTGCTCGAAAATGGGAAGAATTTTCAAAGGGGGGGGGGGGGGTCAACCCGTCCCGTCCCATTATTTGTGTTTACAGAGTTACACACTTGAAAGTTGTGTCTTTTGGAAACTTTTTTTTTTTTTTTACTTGCACTCCTAAGCGATGGGTTCTCGCCAAGTTGTAATAGTTACCAGCGGACCCTAACTAGTTAGGCGAGGGGAAGGGGGGGGGGGATTGTATAGAAGGGGTGCGTGAATTCCATCACATCCCCGACCTCGAGCAGGGCCAAATATCGAGAGAGACAGTCGGCCTTGCAAAGTGGTGTGGAATAAAGAAGAGCTGCATGCCCCCTAGTGGTGGCCTGTGTGAAGCTCGTGCCCACCATGCATGCTTTCTGTTCTCTTGACAGGACTTGTAATCCCCGGGGTTCAATGCCAAAAACATTTCTCAGGTATCCTATCCTCCCTTTTAAACATATCTCCTTGACGGATGCAAATGGAAAAAAAAAACAAAAAACAAAACACTCCCCCCCCCAATAACCTAAAAATGGGATCCTGAGGACTATGAATGCTGCGTCATTTATCCTGTTTGGTGCACCCCCTGCAGGCAGGAGACAGTAGGGTATCTTTTTTTTTTTTTTTTTTTTTTTTTACAAGGGGGGGCTCTTGCAAGGGACCGCACCCTCTGTCCAAATGTATAAAGTGTGTAATTAATATTAACTAAAAGTGCACTGCGTTTATGGAGGAAGGAGGGGCTGCTACATATGCAAATTAGATCATGAATATTAACTAGCCCTCTGGTTCAGTGAAAGGGGGGTGGTGCTTCATGGGTATATGCAAACTTGATGGTTCTAAACAGAGCACTCCGGTGTGTGTGGAGGGGGGGGTACATGTCAGAGAATGCAGAGCCCCCCCCCCCTCCCCAGCCTTCTAATTGATAACTGCACAGTTTACACAGGACATCTCGCCCACCCGCACACCCACCCTCCCTAAGGTGCAGGCGAGGGCTCAGAACAAGGGGGGGCTTTTACTTACTTAATTATTTGTGCGTTGAAATGATGGATCAGTGTGACCGCCAAAAATAAAAGAAGTGTATTAGAGCGCCACCATCTGTTAATAATATGTCATGACAACAAAAAAAACTAATATATACATATTATATATAAATATATATAAATATGAAGCCTTCTGTATATTACTATTAATTATGTCCGCCTTTTTTTTTTTTTTTCTTCTTAACACCCGCCCATCCTTCCTGTTAGCATTGCAAGGGGTAAATTTAGGGGTACCCCCTGCAAAGAGACCCCCTTCAGTTTACAAAAATGCATTCCATGTGTTAAAGCAAAGAGACTTTTGGTTTTGTTGTTTTATTAATAATTATGACCAGAAGAAATATATTAACAGTGTTGATTCTTATTTGTGTGTTGTGAGTTTTGTGGTCAGTCACTCGGTCCAAATCCAACCTGATTAGCTGTTGGGGTTCACTTCAGAGGGGGGCTCCAAGGTCCAAGCTGGTCAAGTCTAATCGAGGTCCGGTGGGCTCAAACCGAGTGAGGTTAGCCAGATCAAAGCCACAGCTGGCATCTCCACATCCAGTATCTCATTGTGGTCAAAGAGAGAGGACCTGTTGAGAAGGTCGGCTCCAACTTATCTGTGCCCATGGTGGTCTGCTCCACTCCCCTTGACTAAAATTAAATTTAGGACATCCGTGACTGGTCAGGTCAATCCTAAACCAACACTACTGCTAACTTGGAGGTGTCTGTGGGGTCCACCCTCTACCCCCTTCCTGTTTAGAGTGTCACATTGGTGGCCCTTCTAAGACCACTCTCCACCTCTTTATTGTTTATAGTGTCATGGTGGTGGCCCACCTAAGACCATCCTCCACCCCCTTACTGTTTAGAGTGGCTCTTGTAAGAGTTGAGGTTTGCTTTTCTGGTCAGTCCTGCTGGTCACACTGGCCCAGCTCTTTGTGTCCCCTAATATCCCCATTAATGTTTGGACAGAGCATTGTGACCAGCCTGTGTCAGAGGTCCAGTGGTGCTCATGACTGGTCTAACTAAGTGAGGCCACCAGTAAATGGGACTGGTCAGCTCAAAGCCAACCCTAGTTTCTCCACATCCAGTATCTCATTGTGGTCAAAGAGAGAGAAGTCCTGTTGAGAAGATGGCAAGTCTGACCTACTCCTGCCCATGGTGGTCTGGTCTACTTCCTTTCCTGTATGACTGGTTGCCCTCAGTTTAACTGTAATGTCTCAATCCTAAGCCAACACTACTGCCCAGTTGGAGATGTCTGTGGGGTCCACCATCTACCCCCCTTACTGCACACTGGTCAAATTAAACCAAATGTTTTGTGTTGGTTGACCCTTGTTAAGAGTGCTGCTGTCACACTGGGTCCAGTTCATTAACGAAAAGACAGCTAAGGAGTCCTGTCATCTCCATTAACCTTTGGACAGAGCAGTCTGAGAGGTCCAGTGGTGGCATCATGCCTTGGACATTGGGGTCAGGTAAGTTGTGGACTTGTCAAAATTTGTGAGGCCACTAGCAGATGGGACTGGTCAGCTCAAAGCCAACCCTGCCATCTCCACATCCAGTATCTCATTGTGGTCAAAGAGAGAGGACAAGTTTAACACCCCTGCCCATGGTGGTCTGGTCCAACTGAGGGAAACCAATGTCTGGTATGGTCAGGTCAGCTGGGTGATGTCCTAAACCAACACTACTACCCAGTTAGAGATGTCTGGGGGGTCCTCCCTCTGCCTCTTTACTGTTTAGAGTGTCACATTGGTGATGGCCCTCCTACGACCACCCTCTACCTCGAGTGTCACACTGGTGGTGGCCCTTGTGACAGGTAAAACTTGCTTTTCTGTTCTCACGCTGTGTCCAGTTCAGACCCTGAGGCCACTGGAGAGGTTTGCCTGTTTATGTCCCTACACCCCCATCACCCACTGCCTAGAGCTTTGGTCTGCCGGACCTTCTTGCGGGAGGTCACACCTGCTTTTCTGGTCCATCCTGCTGGCCGGCCGGAGAGGCCTCTCTGCTTGTATCTGCTACCTTCTAGTGTTCAATGACGGCACGCGTCGTGGTCCTTGTTGAGCAAGATGAAGGCCACCCTTGCAGTCCGGCGGCTGGAGAGGCCTGGTCTGCTTAGCCTCTTTAGAGAGGGGTGACCTGCCGGTGTCGGAGATCAAATCAGATCTGCCCCGGGGTCCAGTGTGCTCATTGCCTGGACATTGGGGGTCAGGTAAGCAGTCGTTTGGTCCAACTGAGGCCAACAGCAAGAGGAACTGACCAGCCCTGCTGCTCACTCAGAGTGCAATTCAGATTTCAATGGCAGCAAGAGTGGCCTGTCCGCTTGTACCCCCAAATCTTCCTCGGCCATTGGGTAGAGCAGTGCCCGTCCTTTGGGGGCGAGAAGGCAAATCTTCGTTCCTCCCTCATGAAGAAAACCCTGCGCTACTTAAACTCCAACACACTGGGAATGGAGTCTGATTGACTGCAGCCAATGCAAACCAAACTTTCACGCTGGCGGGCCAGGTGCCTCCCTACTGAGGGACGTGGACGTGTGCCTTCTCCAAGGCCGCAAAACGATTCCATGGACCCTCCAGAATTCTGCTCCAGTGTCCCACTGCCATAACAATCCATGATGGTCCTCCTAGAGCTACAGTTTGGCCAGCAGCTGGACCCTCCTTAACAGGACCCTGGCACAGATCTTCCCAGGAGGGGATGGGGGGTGTCTGAGGAGTGTGACCCCCCCCCCCCCCAAAAGTTGCCATGGACCACAGACGGTGGCTTTAGAGGCCAGTCAGTTGGCTGTGTCCTCCATTGAGATCATCAGCCTTAATGTTTGTGGTCAGTCTTGGTGCTCACGCCATGTCCAGCAGCCACAGGGGGCCCATCTTGTTTATTTCCTGCAATCTCTACTAACCTTCAGCCACAGTGTAGACCACCTCAATGGGAGAAGTCAAAGAAGGGCCAGTGGGGTCAGCTACACTAAGTACGGGTTGGGCCAAACTAAGTGAGACCACCAAAAAAAAAAAAAAGCCAAAACCAGTAGACCCTCCTTTGGTATCTCATCGAGGTCTGAGTGAAGACAAGTTTGAAAGGGCAGGTGTGACCCATCACTGCCTAGGGTGGTCTGGCCCACTTCCTTTCATTTATGTCTGGTGTGGACGGGTCAATCCTAAACTGGCACTGCTGCCCATCTGGTCTGGTCCATCCTCTATACAGGTCAGGCATGCATGGAGTCAGCGTGTTGCCACACCCACCACATGACAAAACAGTTGGCAACCCCCCAGTCAGACAAGCGGTCCAGTCCCACCCATCTATCTCCCCTTAGCCTCAACAATGAGGGTCCTGCGAGCCGGATCACCCTCGGGTAATGGCTGCATGTGGTCATGGAGTTGTAACTGACGCTCCCTCACAGTGCAGGTCATGTGACTCATTTGCCACAAAGTCGCGCCAACGGTGCCAAAGGACCCTCTGGAGAGACCCAGGAGTCCAGTCTTCATCTCAGGTCACTGGATAGCATCCATGTCTCACAATGACTCTAAAGACTTGGACCTTCATCCTTATGCTGAGATATTGGGGGGGGGGGGGTACACACCCCACATGGCCCCCCCATGCTCTCCCAATCCGTCTACTGACTTCATAGGAGACATGAATGTCACTGCTGAGGTCAGTAAACCCCTCGACGAGGTCAACACTCTCCACTGCTGATGTGCCCAAGAGGTCATTAAAGGCCTGGATCTCGGGACCCTCGCAAGCCCAGACCCTCAGACCCCTCACTCAGTCTCTCGAGAGCCCCCATCCTGTATTACTGGTTAGCTTAAACTGAAATGTTAGGTGGGTCAGGTGAGCTTGCCTTGAGAGTGGATGCTCCTCAGATTAGAGTGAGGACACGGGGGGGCTCTGGTCAACCCAATGAGCGGTGGCTGCTCACCCATCTGGCCGTACCCCTCCATCTCTCGTTCTCCGGTCGGTACTCGTGTAGCTAGAGATGCCCTAGCAGTCTGGTCACCTCACAGATAAAGTCCACCTGCCCTACGACATCCCCCCAGTATCTCCAAGATGAGAACTTTCAATCAACCATTGTAACAATGTAAGGCCAAAGGTGAAGAGACCACCATGATGGATGGGCTTCACCATTTGGGCACAGGGAGCCAGCCACTGAAAAGCTACACCTTTTTATTACCACACAAGATTCAGGTTTGGTCACTTTGGGGTGTGGGGTGTGCTGTGCATTCAGGGGCTCTGACCCCCCCCCCCCCCACACACCCCCCCAGTGCAAAGTTGAGCTCAGAATGCAAAGTCTCTCCGGGCAGTCGGGGGGCCAGAAGGCACAGTGGTGATGCCGTGATCGTCCACGGTGCCACAAGGGATCCCATTTTCCCGACGGGCAGTGCCACTGTGGCTCCTCTGGGGGCACTGGATCTTCAGGGAGAAGTCGACCACCGGGCAGCCCTGGGTGATGCAGCCTAGGGAGATGATGTCCACCGAGGGGGAGAAGAAGGCCGAGAGCGTCTCAGGTGTGATCCCTCCGCTCGCCTCGATCAGTACGGTGGGGAAGTCCTGCTTGAGGGTCCGGGCCACCGTGTGCAGTGTCTGAGACACAAATAATAGGAGGGTGAGTGGCCAGCCGGGTGGGCCTGTTCACTTCTCTAGCAGGTGGCTTACCTGTGGGGTGAAGTTGTCCAGCATGACGATGTCGGCACCAGCCCGTGCCGCCTCTCGCCCCTCGTCCTCCGAGCGACATTCCACTTCGATCTTGGATGAGAAGCCGCACACCCGGCGCACGTCCTGGACGGCCTAGAGAGACAGCAGATAAGACAAGAGTGGTGATGCCCAAAGGCACAGGGAGGGAAACAGGGGCACCAACCTCACCTACCTGCGCAATGCCACCACAGGCCCACACGTGGTTGTCCTTCAGCATCACCAGGCTGCTCAGGTCACACCGGTGTGTGGCCACCCCCCCGACTAACATGGCATATTTCTCCACCACACGGAAGCCAGGCGTCGTTTTGCGTGTGCCCGCCACGCTGCCTTTCCATGCCGCCTTCCTGGCCACACTTGCCAGCTGCCGCCCCCGGGTGGCGATCCCCGAGGCTCTGGCCAGGCAGTTGAGGGCCGACCGCTCACCCTGGAGGATGTTACAGGCCGGCCCGTGGACTACGGCCACCCTGGTCACCTGCTCGGGCCCCAGCTCGGCCCCCTCTGGGTACAACCAGTCCACCTGGCAGCCCAGCACTCCAAACACGGCGTTGAAGAAGGGCACCCCTGCCAGCACGCTGCCAGGCTCTTTACACAGAAGGGTGGCCGTCTGCGGCCCTGCCCCCACGCACATTCCAGCGGGGTCAAAGTTTGTGACATCTTCGGCCAGCCAGTCCTGGGCCAAGCGGGTCAAGGTGGTGGGGGGCAGGAGATGCGCCAGGTCCAGGCCGCTGGGGGTGGACATGTCCAGGGGTGGGCACTGAGGGAAAAAAAAAAGGGATGAAAGTTAATAAAAGACTGCCATTTCTAAACCAGTAATAAATCATCGACATGGTGGAAATCAAAGCAGACAACGTCAGCGGGTTGGGGGGGCAAGTCTATAACTAAACAGTACTAAAGCTGACCAATCTAAATAGATGGCGGACGATTGGGGGGGGGGCTCTGCATTGATTACAGCAGAACAAACAAACACTCCACATGACGCACTCTCATATAGCGCCTTGCAACACATTCCTCTGAACTGGCAGCTCACATTTTGGACTTTCTGTGCCACTCACCTTAACTGGACGAGCCCAAGGAACCCGGCTAGCTTTGCAGATCGTGATTATTCAATTGCTGACAAAGCTAAACTAAAGCAAGTAAGGCGTCCGAGTCTTAAAAAGAAAGAGAGTTGAATGGAAAAGAAAAGAAAGTGCGGCTTAGCAGCTAAGGGTTTGGAGTTCAAATCCCACTACTAACACCAAGTGGCCACGAGCCAGTCACTTCACCTGCCAGTGCTTCAATGGAAAACAAAAAGAAATGCAAGCAATGAAAGGGTGGCACAGCGGTAACGACGCTGCCACACAGTAAGGACGCCAGGGTTCACGTTCCAAATCTCTACTGCGTGGAGTTTACATGTTCTCCCCACGGCTGCATGAGTTTCCTGCTAAACAGTCCAAAAACATGCAGGTTAGGTGGACAGGCGTCCTGTCCAGGTGCTGATCCTGCCTCACGCCCTACGCTTGCTAGGAAAGGCTGCGGCTTCCCTGTGCCAACCCGCTCAGGATAAAGCAGGTTTACAAGACATGTGGGTGGATCTCTTAAATGTGGTAAGCTGTTTTCTATAAAAGCGTCAGACAAATAAGTGAACAGAAATGTCATTCATTATCAGTAGGAAGCGGCAGGTAATGAGCAATGGCGTGAAAACCTGCAGCTGGCCAGGATCGGAGTTCGACACCCGCCACCCCCCATGGCATCGCTCTGAAGAAACACTTTGGTGCCTTTATTTTTAGAGCTGTAGTTCACATAAAATGCAAGGGCATTGCTTAAATGGCACCCTATCCAGGGTTGGTGCCCACCATGTGCTGACTACAAACTGAATGGATAGATGAGAGAGAGACAGATAGGCGTGAAAGGCACTATATGATAGATAGAATTTGGTATAGTAGGCAGGATTAGATTAGATAGATAGATAAGATAGATATGAAAGGCACTATATGATAGATAGATAGAATTTGGTATAGTAGGCAGGATTAGATTAGATAGATAGATAAGATAGATATGAAAGGCACTATATGATAGATAGATAGAATTTGGTATAGTAGGCAGGATTAGATTAGATAGACAGATAGATAGATAGATAGATAGATAGATAGATAGATAGATATGAAAGGCACTATATGATAGATAGATAGATAGATAGATAGATAGATAGATAGATAGATAGATAGATAGATATGAAAGGCACTATAAGATAGATAGATAGATAGATAGATATTGTTTTAAGACTTTTGTGAATTCCCGGCTGTTTGTATTTTAACTGCTAATAAATTTTTCCAGAAATTTTGTATTTAAAGTAACTTCAAGTTTTAATTATAAATAACTAACATAACATTGCCAGGCTATTAAAAATGTGCCAACGGTTTGCTTTCCCCTGTCGTCGATCTTTAAATTTGCCGAACTAATATACCCGTTCCTTCAGATGGCTGAATTTCTTTCTTTCTTTCTTTCTTTCTTTCTTTCTTGCCAGCTAATTAACATTTGCTCGCACGTCGCGACTATCAAAGAAAGGGAGGATGGACGGAACTTTAGCCGACTTTACTTCTCCATCTCTCATTACACGGCGCCTTAGAAGCGAGTCGTCTTCTCGGAATAAGCACAAGCTGCCATCCTCTCAGATATTAAGGGGGTTTGAACACCTGATTTATATTTTTGTTCCCAACTCCCACCTGTGCAGGTTGTAACACGAAATCGCCTCTCCGGTCGAGAGCCAAGTGGCCGAGTTTCTGCTACGATACCCACCCACCAGCAGCAGCCGCCACCGGCTGTTAAGCGTGTCGAGGGGCGGGTGTAGTTTAGTTTTCCTGCCCTATCAAATCAGATTTTTTTTTAATTAGATAAAATGAAAGTAGCGTTACCTTATCGCACAACTGTCTTGTGTCGCGGGCGCGACTTCGTCCTCTCTGACGAAACTTTACCCGCTGGCACCAAAACTTTGGCTCGAATTCAAAACTCCTCAACGGCGTCTGCAGACCGCACGCGGCTGGCCGAATGAACGCCTGCTCCGGAAGATCGCTTGGACTCTTAAGGACATGGGGGGTGGGTGTCAGGACACTGAGGAATCCGGTGGGGGTGGTCGCTGAAAGTTAACGCTGGAGAGGAATGAGAATTAGAGACGCGGGGGCGCGAATGGTCGACTTCATTAAAAGAGAAGACCGATTCCTTGTCTCTGATTTGAAAAAGGGGCTCGGTTCCAACGCGGCGTGTCACATGGTGTCTAATGACACCTTATGGAGGCTTGAAAGGTGTGTCGCCAAAGCACGGTCGCTTTTGACTTTGAGCTTACGAGGAGTTCTTCATTATGTCATTCTGGTCGCTAATACATCAAAGTGTAAGGGTGAAAATGCTACATTTTGTTTAATTCTGCATTCTGTTCTTAAGTGGCCCGCAGGGTAGCACGGTGGAGGTCACCTCGACTGTTTTATTCATCCAGCGCATGTTTGTTGCCTTAGACACTGGAGGCAAGGATTGAATATTTTGAACAAAATCCACCTTAACAAAAGGATAAATGATTGTGCATCTGTGTGCTTATCATCTGGTTGCTGTCTGACTTTGTCATTCTAACAGATGGCACATCACAAACATGAACACTGCTTTTATGAATCTCATACCAAGTGGCATATAACAGAGATATATGCATTGCATGTGTCATTCCAACAGATGGCACATCACAAGCATGAACACTGCTTTTATGAATCTCATACCAAGTGGCATATAACAGAGATATATGTATTGCATGTGTCATTCCAACAGATGGCACATCACACACATGAACACTGCTTTTATGAATCTCATACCAAGTGGCATATAACAGAGATATATGCATTGCATGTGTCATTCCAACAGATGGCACATCACAAACATGAACACTGCTTTTATGAATCTCATACCAAGTGGCATATAACAGAGATATATGTATTGCATGTGTCATTCCAACAGATGGCACATCACACACATGAACACTGCTTTTATGAATCTCATACCAAGTGGCATATAACAGAGATATATGCATTGCATGTGTCATTCCAACAGATTGCACATCACAAGCATGAACACTGCTTTTATGAATGTCATACCAAGTGGCATATAACAGAGATCTATGCATTGCATGTGTCATTCCAACAGATTGCACATCACAAGCATGAACACTGCTTTTATGAATCTCATACCAAGTGGCATATAACAGAGATATATGCATTGCATGTGTCATTCCAACAGATTGCACATCACAAGCATGAACACTGCTTTTATGAATCTCATACCAAGTGGCATATAACAGAGATATATGCATTGCATGTGCCATTCCAACAGATTGCACATCACAAGCATGAACACTGCTTTTATGAATGTCATACCAAGTGGCATATAACAGAGACATATGCATTGCATGTGTCATTCCAACAGATGGCACATCACAAACATTTGTTGTAATACATTTTATTACTACAAATGCTTGTGATATGCCATCTGTTGGAATGACCAATGCAATGCATTTTATTAGTACAATCATTACAAAATACATTCCCATAGATGGTGCACTGCAAATGTTAATGCTGAGGTCAACGTTGATTACTCGGACAGGTAGCACAGCTAATTAAATAAATCCGCAAATAAATAAAAGTACTATGAAATGTGGCAATAAATAACAATAGCATGAAATGTGTACACATAATTAAATGTGTCATGAAATACACACACACACACGCACATATATATATATATATTTTTTTTTTTTTGTTTAAAATTATGTAATTATTTCTTTATTTCGGTGACGCCATATGCAGCATAAAATAAACCCAGAAAGGAAAACTGTCAGTGTCACTCGTCAAAGGTAAGAGGGCGGGCTCTAGTGAGTACTGTGTTTTGATTGGTGGCCACCCACTTGTAAGAAATGCTGAAGTGTCTCCAGTAAATGTGGCACCTGATGGCCAAACTGTATCTCCACTCTACTAGCGAGTCACCAATCAAAGCACAGAACTCGCTAGAGCCCGCCTTCTCAACTCTGACGAGTGGCGTCACTGAAATAAAAAATCATGACATTAATACACAAAGAAGTAAGCACCGAGACTTGGTGACACATTTACTTATTTATTGTCACATTTCACATCACTAACCTTAATCCTAATTACATGTTTATTTATTAAATAAAGTCATTTCTATCCAAACTATTCCTCCATAGAGATCAGGAGGCAAAGTGCAGTGTGCCGAGTCGCCGTGCCACTTGAAGTCACGCCAGTGATGATGATGATGATAATCAACACACACACAGCTGCATTAAGATATTTTCATGGTGGGGGGGCATAGATCCTTCTAGAACCCCCCCCCCATACACAATCCAGCCTGGCCATGGAAACACACAGAGCTTGACGACTGCCACCCTGCCAAGACCCCCCCAGCCTTGGCACCGATATGATCATGCCAACATAACGTTGTCAGTTCAGGGTCAGGGGGATTTGATTCGTGCCCCAGTAGAAGTGGGCACAAGTACAATAAACGGCCCTGCTCTCCATCACACAAGGCCCACAGATACGTTCACCTGGACACGGCTCTTCAGCAGATCTTTGCTGGTCCTGTGGTTCCTCGTAGGGCCGATTGTTTGACAAGAAGCCATTTCATCCCGGGAACGGTCCTTTGCATATGAAATTGGGCATTTTGGGGGTTTTTAGAAGTTCCCTGATATAAAGGCAAAACAGAAAATAGGCAACCCAGCACATGACAGAATGTCCAGGAACATCGCTTAGCGGAGTTCAGACCTGGACATCGTGTTCCATGACCAAAGTCCATCTCCAGTGCCCCCCCACTAAGTGGTTTGTTTGCTTTCTTCTCTGGAAGTCGTTTTGTTTTTTTGACCTTTCCACTTGTTTACTTCTTGCCAAGTGTTTTTTGATCCACCGTCTGACATCTTCCCTGTTTACACTTTTGGCTGCTTCTCTTGGCTGACTTCCTCCATTCAACCCCCCAGGCCTGTCTTTGGACTTTACCTTCGTCTGGTTGGTGCTTTTTGAAATGTTTGCCCACAGGCCACATTGATTTAACAGAGCAGTCTTTTGCTGCGCTCTCGTGATCCACTGGCTAGTCTTGGCCACTAAGTCGTCCATTACGGTCCCATAACGGGGTTCCATATTCATCCACCAGATACTTGACTGGGGAACTTGAGGAGATGCGTCTGATTTCAACGCCATCGATCCTCCATTGGCCTGCTTCCTTTAGAACCATTTTGCGCCGCCTCCGTGTGTAAAAGAAACCTTTACATTCGGCGGGCTGTATTGTAAGGTCTGAGTGACCACCAGATTCTTTCAGTTGTCACACAAGCAGCCATCAAGTCCAAAGGTGAGTGGTACTTCGTGAGGTTGAGGGTTGGTTATGTGCGCTGATGTCTCTTTCTCTTTGCTGACAGAAATAAAGAATAAAAATAAGAACGCACTTACCTTTTAAAATGGCTGCAACAACACCACACGCAACTTCTGTGATGTCACTTCCAGTTCCTGCACAGCAATGTCAGTTCCGGCACGGCCATAATGATGTCACTGCTTGACATTATTGATGACATCACTCTTTTCCATGGCTACCATGATGATCTCTGATGACGTCACTTCTGGTGCTACCATGATGATGTCACTTCTGGCCATCTCTGATGACATCACTTCCATTGTCACCATTATGACATTATTTCAGGCCTTCTCTGATGACATCACTCTTTCGGGGGGCTACCATGATGACGTCACTTCCCAGCCATCTCTGATGACATCACTTCCGGTGCTACCATGATGACGTCACTTCCGGCCATCTCCGACGACATTGCTTCCGGTGCTACCATGATGACGTCACTTCCGGCCATCTCTGATGACATCACTTTCCGGTGCTACCATGATGACGTCACTTCCCAGCCATCTCTGATGACATCACTCTTTCAGGGGCTACTATGATGACGTCACTTCCGGCGCCACCATGATGACATTATTTCAGGCCTTCTCTGATGACATCACTCTTTCAGGGGGCTACCATGATGACGTCACTTCCTGGCCATCTCTGATGACATCACTTCCGACGCTACCATGATGGTGTCACTTCCAGCCATCTCTGATGACATCACTCTTTCAGGGGAGGGGCTACCATGATGACTTCACTCCCGGCCACTCCTGATGACGTCAGTTCCACCATGTCATTTCCTGCTTGTTATTTCAATTACAATAAGCACAAGGGAAAGAGACAATCAGCACTCGCCGACTCCTTAGCACATTGAAATGAACCGCAAGGGACTGTGGGCTGCGCTCGCCTTTACAGTGCCTGGTCTCGACTAGGGTTCCTTGTCCGACTTTGTTCATTTTTTGATTCCTGATGCCATTGCTTGTGTTTACATTTTAGTACCAGGGTGATGTTCCGTGCCACCTGCTGAACAGCGCGAGGAGCTTGTCGCTACCCGATCTGCGTGCCTACCAGATTTGCGTGCGCAGGCGCATAGCTTAACTATTACGACCCTGCACGATCTGCGTTTCTTTTACTTTGCGACAGGAGTCCCCATCCGATTTGTCTCGCGCACGCGCTCTCTGCTTAATTAAAATTCATTTCACGACGCTGTCCGATTTGTTCTGCGCATGTCCAATGTTTTACGACACATGAGAAAAAAAGTTACCACGGGATTTTAATTTCTCGGTCTGCATTAACAAATAGAACTTTCGCCATTCGAGTGAGAAGGAGAAAGAAGAACGCTGTAGAGAATAGGAGCATATTGAATTTTTCTCCTGGCAGAAGAATAATTTTCACTTCTTGAAAAAATGAAGACTTTTCAATTTTACAACGACTTGAAAGAATATCTTTTACGGGAAGAATTTAGCAACAATTTAACGGTCAGAGAGCGAAGTGAAATACGACGTGTGTCCGTGAATTTTATGATTAAAGGTACTGTGTGTAATGTTTATTGAATGCTTTTCAATTTTTGAGAATACAGTATATACTGTAATATAATCTAGATATAGTTAGGATTATCTGACGTTTTGTTTAATAATTGGAATATTACAAAATTTACCGTTTTAAATAGGCTGGTGATTTCAATGAACGCGCATGAATGTTTTGAAATATGCAAAACTTTTAATAAATTGTGTTATTAAAAAAACTGCTCAGGTGGACTTTCCTGTTATTTACTGATTTATACTTGATTAATGGATTAGTAGGTTTTCTCTTTTTGGGAATATGAAAATCTGAACTGCCTAGATGTATCTCAGATCAGGTGTCTAAATTTTACAATTCTTTTAAAGAGAGAAGTAAATTGGTATCCACTAACGAATGTTAAAATGTGTTTTTTCTTATGCAACTCCCAACATTAGACCACAATATTTTAGTGTGTGTGTGAATCCTCGCAATCCCAGTAACTGTTGTGTTTTTCTCGTTGTATGAGTTTCAATAGAAACAAAACCAGGCTGTTTCATTTGCAAAGTAAAGCACACATTCTTCGGGGTATTATGCTTTGTTACTGGGTAATTGGTGTATGTATGCCTTCACTATAATGTGATGTGGTCAGATTTCAGTTACATGCAAGCAACTTTTGTATTCTGTTCTTTCTTAATTTTGGATAGTCCATCATCCATGCCCTGGCTGCTCTACAGGGTGTATCAGGACAGGAGGCAGAAGACTTATTTCTTGGTGGCCCAGAATACAGTATCAGGTAAAAGTCAAGTCTATGAATGTTTGAAGTAAGTGTTTAAATATTTCTTGTTTATTATTTTTATATTTTAC
Source organism: Erpetoichthys calabaricus (assembly GCF_900747795.2). NCBI lineage: Eukaryota > Metazoa > Chordata > Cladistia > Polypteriformes > Polypteridae > Erpetoichthys > Erpetoichthys calabaricus. The sequence continues at coordinate 4,993,018 of NC_041405.2, read as the reverse complement.
TTGCCTTAGTGAAGTGGAAGAATTTAACTGAAAGATAGGGCAGCAATTAAAGAAGGAGAGAATGCTGTGATATCTGTTGGAATAGAAGATGATGCTACTGCCCAGTGCTTCCAGAATCCTTCATTTGAGTCTTGGGTCTGAATCTACTGCGTCATTGCCAAGTATTCTGGGGTAATGGATCTTGTTTTGTTTACATTTTGTTTTTCTCCATATTCCAAGCTCATTTACTTGACCTTAGCTTTAATAAACTGGATGGCTGTCTCCTTCACAATTGATTTTAAAGTACTATACTATTCATTACATAAAAAGCTCTGAACAATTTAGTCCCTTCCAGTATTTGGTACTGTCTCTCCCCCGACACTCCTCAGTGTAATCTTTAATCCACAACCACTAATTTGCTTATGAAAGAACTGGTGAAGCAGCTTGCACATGTACACCAAAAATGTAGAATGCCGGCTATAAATGAAAAACCTTTCAAATACTTTTAAAACTCAATTTTTAAACTTCACCTCTGCTTAATTCCCATTTCTATCAGTTTATGATTTACTTCTGGTTTATGAATGGAACTGCATACACTGAAAGATTTACACCAGATAATAACCATTGGTTTTTTTTTTTTTTTGCTGTTTTTCTTTTTTTTGTCCAGTGATGCCCTTTGCCATACACCCTGGTCAAGTCTTGTGCAACTGACTGTGGTGCTGAAGAGAGAAGATTTCTGAAGACCCTCTTGAAGTGGAGCTGCAATTGGATTAACACCACAACAGTATGCTGGCTGAGAATGTCCACAGGGGCCTGGGGAGGCTGTGACCTTGTGACCCTGAGACGTTGTTTTGTCAAACATCCTGACCAACTGGACCTTTATGTGTTCTTCAACAGGGCCATCTGACCAGCAGATATATTTAAGGAGAAGGACCTTTCAATTTTCCTCTTGTGTACTTTTAAATTGTATATATATTTTTTTCGTTTTGATAAAGTTATATATATTTGTTAAGCAGTTTAGCAGTTTGGGCTTTATTAGTATTAAAATATGTTAGAAGTTATCTGTGGAATAATTTTAATAATCAAAATAACAAAACAATGTAACTTTAAATTTTCTGTGCTCTGGGTAAAATATGTTAAAGCTATGTGCTGATTTTTTTTACTTCTTTGGGTTTTTTTGTACATTTGACAAATGTTTTTTTTTAGGTGCATTGTTCTCACATTGTTCACTTTTGTTGTTCTCATAACATTTATTCAATAAAATTTGCATGAAAAGTGTTTCCTTTTTCATTATTCAGTTATTAACTCACATTTAAGACACTATATGGGTGAATAAAAGCCATTTAAATTTGAGTACAAGACGAGCAATAGTATCACAGAAGATGGTGCTGGGGTTGTGCTTTATGTGGGTTAGACATGAAATGAAGATTTCTTTTTCTTTAAAAAGACTGTTTATGCAATCCACTAGTATCACCGCAACAAAATTTTGTAAACCTTGATGCCCTATGACGTGTGTATTTCATTAATAATAATATGTAAAGTTATTTTTAAAGAGTTTTTCCAGGGATGAAAAGTGCATCAACAGTTCATTTTTACATATATACACACTTGTTTTGACTAACTGCATGAAAGCCTGGTACAACAACTGCACCAAACCTGCCAAAAAAGCCCTGCAGTGGATCATAAAAACATCACAAGACGTTCAATGGAACTGACCTGCCATCACTTGATCATCGATACAAGATTCCCTGTGTAAGAAGAGCTGAACACATCATCAAGGAGAACACTCATCTTGGACAGAACTTGTTTGAGCTTCTCCCATCTGGCAGGCATTTCAGATATATAAATGCAAAGAATTATTATTATTATCAATCTGTATGCTACAAATGGACAAAAAAAAACAACTTTTTTCCAGCTGCAATAAACTTACTGAACTCGTATATATCCTCAATCTGAAATCGTTTTCATTGATCATGTACAATTAATGTAGTATAGGTAATCTATACTGCTGTGCATTTATGCAATAATAATCCATCCTGGTTACTTTAACTTTATATATGGCATCTTGCCAATATTTTGAACATATTTTGTATGATTACTCAGTTTTTAGTTCATTATATATTTATTGTATTATTATATATCGTAACTATTTGACAGTGGAATTTAAATGCAACGTGAAGTTGACACGAGTAATTTCGTTGCGTTACTCAATGTCAATAAAGTACTTGAATACATCTATTTTTAAAACTCATTTATTTTTTATATGTAGACTATAATAACATACAATGGTTAAATACTTTGTACAATGGGAACTGAAAAAAGAAGTGCTATGTAAACTAAACGAAGCGATCTCAGTGATAAACAACGTGTATAACGAGGAATATGACAAGCTTAATTCAGCCGTGAAAACAGAACGTACAATGAATATTTAATAACATTATCATTATGGTCAACTACTACGGCATTTCAACGAAAATACTGTACTGCCCGTTGTGTATCGACATGCGCAGTTGAGAGCGATCCGTGCCGAAAAGCGAAATGTTTAGTATATATTTTTTTTTTATTATTAAGCACATGCGGAGTGTGTTATTGCATACGTATTGAACGAAAACGTCATCGCTCACTTTACGGTGCTGCCCAATCTGTTTAACGCATGCGTGAACACTTTACGGCATGCTAGGCTTTCAATACGCCTGCGCGCGCAAATCTGGTAGGCACACAGATCGGGTAGCGACAGAGCTGCCAATGCCCTTTAAATCCAGAGGGTCTCCCACAGTTCCTGGTGGTTCATTTTGAAAGCATTCTGGGAGTTTTCGGCGAGTTCTTGTGCTTTTTCTATGTTTTGGTAATTAGTGGGATTCTCACTTTCGTGTTTGTCAATCGCATTTCTGGGTCACTGGATTGGGACTTTGTGCGCATTGGAAACACCAGAGCTTAAGAGGTGACGTTATTAAAATGTTTAAAATTCTGAAAGAATACATAAGACATTTGACAAGCGAGAGGAGACCATTCAGTCCATCAAGCCCGTTTGTTTAGCTCATTGTTAAGCTGTCCCCAATATCTCATCCAGATCCTTCTTAAAAGGTCTCCAGGTTTCTGCTTCAACTCCACGCCTCGGTGGTTTGTTCCAGAGTCCCACAGCTTTTTGTGTAATGAGGTGCTCCAAGGCTCCAGTAACTCAATGTACTTCCCTGTAATTTCCACTCATGTTCTCGAGTACGTGATCCACCTTTAAACTTGAAAGAATGTTGCATGACCTTCCTCATCAATGCCTTTGAGGATTTTAAATACCTGGATCAGGTCCCCACATTGTCTAGTACAGTAGATCAACAAGGATATTAGAACATTAGAACACTTTGGACGAGAGGAGGCCATTCAGTCCAACAAAGCCTGCCAGTCCTGTCCACTTATTTCTTCCAATAAAACATCAAGTCGAGTTTTGAAAGTCCCTAACGTATTGCTATCCACCACACTACTTGGTCACTTATTCCAAGTGTCTGTTGTTCTTTGTGTAAAGAAAAACTTCCTAACATTTGTGTGAAATTTACCCTTAACAAGTTCCCAACTGTGTCCCCGTGTTCTTGATGAACTCATTTTAAAATAACCGTCTCGATCCTCTGGACTAATTCACTTCATCATTTTGCACACTTCAGTCAGGTCTCCTCTTCATCTCCTTAAGGCTCAGCTCTTTCAATTTTCCTTCATCACTCATCCCCTGCAGTTCTGAATCAGCCTCGTCGCTCTTCTCTGGACCTTCTCTTGTGCTGCTATGTCTGGTGGGCCCAAAACTGCACACAGGACTCTAGAAGAGGCCTCACCAGTGTGCTATAAAGCTTGAGCAGACCCTCCTATGACTTGTACTCCACACATCAAGGCGCTATATAACCTCACATTCTGTTAGCCTTCTTAATGGCTTCTGAACTCTGTCGGGAAGTCGATATCTTAGAGTCCACTATGACTCCTAAATCCTTCTCTTGAGGTGGACTCTCGATTCCCTGACCGCCCATTGTGCATTCAAACATCACATTTTTACTTCCTATGTGTAATTCTTTACATTTACTGACATTAAATTTCATCGTCCACAACTCTGCCCAAGCCTGTCTGCTGTCCAAGTCCCTCTGTGACAACATAACGGATTCCAAATTATCTGCTAATCCACCCATCTTGGTGTCATCTGAAAACTTAACCAGGACATGGGAGAACGATTGGAAACTTGCTAAGGGCAGATTTGGCCCAAATGACACGTGGAATAAATGACCAGGTAGTGTGGTGGGGGGGCCGAACTTTAGGGACCTTCAAAACTCGACTTGATGCTATTTTGGACAATTGAGACAAACTGAATGGATGATCTTGTTGGTCTGAATGGCCTGTTCTTGTCACCGTTTTTCCAATGTTCTAATGTGACCAGCGTCCTCAGGTGTAACACCCCAGTTATGGAACTCACGTCGGTTTCTTCTGGCTTTAAAGTCAAAGCAGAGGTAAAGAATTTAGGGGTAACCATTGACTCGGACCTGAATTTTGAATCACATATTAATCAGATCACTACGACAGTATTTTTTTCACTTAAGAAATATAACAAAAGTTAGACCCCTTATAAGATTGCAAGATGCTGAAAAATAAGTTCACGCTTTTGTTTTTAGTCAACTGCATTACTGTAACGCGCTCCTCTCAGGACCACCCAAGAAAGACACCAATCAATTGCAACGAGTGCAGAATACAACGGCCAGAATCTTAACTAGGAAAAGAAAATCCGAGCGCATGACGCCAGTTTGAGCGTCACTACACTGGTTACCTGTGCCATTTAGAATTGACTTTGGCTTATAGTTTACAAAGCCTTCAATAATCTCAGAATGCCTCTCACTTTATACTCCAAATCGTAAGCTTAGGGCTTCAAATGAGGGTCTGCTTAGAATTCCAAGAGTTCAACTTTGTTATGCACCTAAAATCTGGAACACAAGTTTACGGATAGAAATTCGCCAGGCTAATATGGTGGAGCACTTTAAAAAACTGCTAAAAATCCCTTATTGTAACATGGCGCTCTCACAGTTTCATTTCAGTGTAACCCTGATATTCTGTATACGCACTGAATTATCATTTTCTTCCTGGCTCCATAATCCGTACTCAGCCCTACTTTCTCTGCGATGGCGATCTGTGCCCCCGCCACCTGATCAGGGCACCGTGCTGTCCTTACATTGATGGATTGAAGGCCTGAGGTCCACATGACCATCATCATCAAATTCTTCCTCGTGACGCCTGAAAACCACGAGAACTGATTGAGATCATTGATGTGAGGTGGAATGCCTACTGGGGACTGGGTGGTCTTGTGGCCTGCAGATTTTGCTTTTTTGTCAGATTCTCTGGAGTTTTTTATTTTGTTTTTTTTCTGTCCTTCCTGGCCATCAGACCTTACTTTTATTGCCTAATTTTATTTTTATATTGTTTTCTTTCTTCATCTTTTTTTGTTCTTTATTTCACCTTATACAATTTCTCATATTAGGAATTTGTTAGTTTTCGCATACCCCTTGGGGTCAGCCATTGTACAGCGCCTCTGGAGCAAGGGTCTCACTCAAGGGCCCAGCAGAGCAGGATCTCTTTTGGCAGTGACGGGGATTCGAACCGGCAACCTTCGGGATACCAGCGCAGATCCTTAGCCTCAGAGCCACCACTCCACTTTGAGCTCCGTCATTTGTATGAAAACGTACCATATAAATAAATGTTATTGTTCTTGAGGTTTTTAAAGCTAAACTAAACACTCTATTAGATCGCCTATTTCTTAATGTTTTTAGAAATGTTTTTAAATCGCCTATTTCTAAATTTCTATTTCTGGTACTGCTGGTGGTCTGTTTCTATTGTATTGCTTTCTATTGTTTGTGTATCCTTTCTTGTGTGGTATTGGTACTTTGTTTTAATTTGCACCGCACTTCGGTCAACTTCAGCTGTTTTAATAAATGTATACTTACGTACACAACCTAGAAAGACTAGCACAAGCTCCGTCACTAGGATCAACAATACATAATAAGACGTTAACAGGTGAGCCAGAACAATAAAAGAAAAACATCTTTGGATTTGCTTCCTTTTTTTTTTCCTACAGATTTCTCCGTTCAATGAACCGGAATAACTGTTGTCTAATTACTAGTTCCCGCCACTCTCTGATTGGTCACGCCCAACTGCCTGACCTGTCTGATTGGGTTAGAGAATTTGACAGGCAGTGGTAGAATCCTTTCAGGGAAAAGAATATCAGGCGCTCAGTGATGACGCCAAAACGTTGGCGACACGGCGGGAGGAATTGCTGCGTGTGGTACTGCTCGTGGCTGTCAGCTTCAGTGAGGAGCCGAAAGCGGAGTGAAGCTGCTTGTTGGACGTTTCGCTGACAGTGTTGACTTCAGGTGAGACAGGGTTGTGCATGAAGCTATTTATCGTTTTCTAGCGCTTTCGGTCTCTTAGTGTAGACGTTATTGAAGGTGATGATAGCGTTTTGAGTCGCGGTGGCTTCGTGCAGCTAATGTTATGTGGACACTTCGTTGTTTCAACACTGGGCTGTTTTCGGAGAGCAGTCCTCACAGTTCTTCACACTTTCGCCGTTGACCGGTGCTCGTCGAGTTCAGTCCATCGCCCCGAGGCCTCAGGTTTGTGTTCCAAGCAGTATCTTTAATTAATCTCATTGTTTTTAACATATCATTGTGTTTCGGAAAGTGTAGTAATATAATATTTACTTTTATAAGAAACATTTGTTTTGCCACAGCTGTAAATGCTCAACACTGTTTTCAGTTCAGTTCCCTTTTATCTGTGGAGTTTGCTGTCTTAATCGTATCCGAGTAGCCATCGGAGAGTAAACAACACCGAATGCTAAAGAGGGGCAGCACAGCGGGATGAGGGATACCCACTTGTACACTTATTAGTAAGTATGTTTAAATAACAAGAACATTAACAAAACTTTACAAACTAGTTATACTTTTGTTCAGTTTCTGGATTTGCAAACAGGCACACACATTTTTTTAAATACTTTTTTTTAATTCACAAGTATACAAACACAAAATTACAGATAACAATAATGAGGTGTAAAAAAACAATTATTACAAATGACAACTGCGACACACAGACATGTATTCACGAACCTAGAAAATAACCGCACAAGTACGGAAGCTGAGAAAGGACGTGCAATTTATTTTATCTCGAGAAAATGAAATGTTTTCCCAAAGCATCTTGTAGCTGTACGTACTATGGAGTTAAAGGACTACATTTCCCAGCTGTCCTAGCGGTGTAGCGGAGGACGCAGGGGCAATTAGGAAGATAATCAGCCTGGCGGGTCCTTTAAAGAGCTTGATGTCCGAGGTCTGAATCTTCATCACCGTCTCACCTATTTGAATGTCTCTTGTGTCTCTAGTATTGATCAGATTGGTGTCATCTTTGTCACAGGGAGCGCGCGCCCAGTCTCCTCACCCCCCACCACATCGGGGTAACCGGTAAGACAAACTGTATTGCTTATAGTGAACCGTTCACAGGATTTCTGCCACTCTCTTTCTCATCCATTATCATTATCTGTTGCCACTATATTTGGATGGTGTTTTGGACTTTGTCATTAGTGTTTTATCATTCTGGCCCGTTGTTGAGGTGTGTTATTTTTTATTGCTGTAGGAGACTAAGGAGGGTTAGCTGTTTATTTGTTGTTTATATTTATATTTCATTTGATATCTCTCTATTACATAAAAAAATGTTGGGACGAGACATTTTTCTGGCATGATCTTTTGAAGAGGAACAGAGAGACTCTTTCACGTCAAACTTGCAGCCTTTGTAAGCTAGTCCCATTATACACATGCAGAGCAGGTTAGAGATAATAGAAGTAGGAAAATTGGAAAGTCTCAAAAAAATGAGTGAAAAGATCACATTAGCGCAAACAAACGGAAAATATTACTCCGTGAAATAACGGAAAATTTGAAAAGAGATTGCATAGTGTTTGAGGACAGGTGCTGTACAGGCTTTTAAACGTTGGACGCACCGCCTGAAATGGCGATCACACAGAACAGAAGCAGCAGCAGCAAGCCAGTAGCTGATTGAGCAAAGAGGAGGTAAAAAAAAATGTATTTGTATCCCATTGTGTCACAGTTTAAGAGGGGTTTCGGAGGAGCAGACGCATCTCCTTGGGGTGCGTTCAGCCCCCCTCTTCACAACGGCGTGAAGTGCAAGCGGAGTTAAGGGGTTGGCGAGCAAAGCTCCCTAGCATTACATTATTCTTGATTTAATCTGCTGTTTTAACTGTGTGTCTGTGAGTGTGTGTGAGTCGGGCCAAAGCTGGGTGCGTTCCTGGGGTCCCCACTGAAAGAAAAAAATAAAATTGTTCTCCCTCCCACAATGTGAATCTTAGCGTCACCTGCAATGTAACTTAATATTTTAGCTTTTTTGGATACTTTAGGATGGCTGAATTTTGGGTCGCTTAAGATCTTGTGTGTGTGTGTGTGTGTGTGTGTGTGTGTGTGTGTGAAGTACAATCCTGTTTGGACCGAGAGGCACTAGGACTATTGGCACTGGAGGGTTCGATGACTTGGCAGAGGCAGAAGTGACATGGCTTTTATTATCCATCCATTATCCAACACACTATATCCCAAATACAGGGTCACAGGGGTCTGCTGGAGCCAATCCCAGCCAACACAGGGCACAAGGCAGGAAACAAACCCCGGGCAGGGTGCCAGCCCACCGCAGGGCAGGCTTTTATTATCCCAGGCTTTAAACCTACTAAAAGGCACTAGGAATTTGAACTGCAGCCATCAATTTCAAATCGGGAGACTCTGAAGACCAAAAAGGGGGACCAAATGTGCATTTGGCACATGGGCAGCAATGATAAAACTCCTGTATCTTTGGGGTGGGTTTTGGGTTTGCCCTAAAAATCAATGCAGAGCAGACATATAGCAAGTCCTCCAATATGAATACGCTGCTAGCAGAAACGCATGACGCAAATACAGCGCACTTACGTTTGTGTACGTATCACATACATTTTCATAAGTTGCTGTCCTTGTATTGTGTTAGCAGGCAGTCCAGGAGCAAAATTTGTTTTGTTGAGAAAACAACAAAAAATAATGACATTGTACATTTTCTCATGGCTTCTATTATTAAGAAAAGAATCCTAATAAAAAATTCCTGGGGTTGAAACTTGCAGTTGCAAACCCAGATACTCAGACGCTGAACTTGACAACCTCTGCTGTAAGTGACGTTGTCACTGTCCATGGCTTTGATTTTTTTGATTTTGTTGTCTTTCCCCCTTACTGATGACCTTGGCCTCGCCTGCAGTGATAAACGCTTGCTTTTTAGAAATTGCCTATTAAAGTGATGTTTTGTCTTCTCGGTACACAAGCATGCAAATGCTTTGTGTAGTTTAAACACAGAGTGGCAACGTTACTTCCTCGATGCGAGTTTTAAATCTGTTCTGTTTTGGCTCATGCAGTAGGATCAGGTATCAAAGAAACATCGCTGACAATTGTTGCTGTGAATTCCCCGTAATCCAAACCCAAATTACAGGCAGACAATACTTTATTGAATGTTGCAGAACATAAGAATTATTTCCTTTTTAAAGTGCCAGTTCCCAGTAATCTTCATCTTTTCTTTCTGTGGGTTTCTTTGCTGTTTCACAAGTGGATTTGTGTCACTAATAACAGTTTTTGCTGTTCTGCCAGGTTTCTGCCACATTGGGCAACACATTCAGCTTAGTAAATGTAATGTTAAGACGTTAGCGGTTTAGTTCTTGGCATATCATGACAATATTGGTTCTGGAGGGTTCGGTGACTTGGCTGAAGCAGAAGTGACATGGCTTACTATCCCAGGCTTTAAACAGTAGACCACGCTACCTACTGCAAGGCGCTAGGAATTTGAAGTGCTGCCATCAATTTCAAATCCTCATGTTTGTCAAAAAAATCTGCCAATATGGCTGTGGCAGTGCAGGTCGGCTCCACGCTACCAGTTGCACCTAAGGGGATGAGCCCAGCAAATGGGGATGCTTGCTCAAAGCAAGGGGTAGGTGCTAAAGTGAGCACAGTGCTTTTATGAAAGCCATCAAAAAGCAAATGGTGTCCAAAAAGTGCAGTGCTCTCTTTAATAAATACTCCTTTAAAAAAAAAAACAATTTGTACCGTGCACAGAGTTATGTAAATAACATTTTATTTTTCTTTCAATTGAACAGGTGGTTCACTCTTTTTGTCTCTTTCTAATGGCAAAGACTACAGAACCAAGTCCTACCATTCTTGAAAATGGACAGCCAGAGGAGCAGAGATTCACTTTCAGCCAACATCCCACTCTTGAAGACATGTAGGTGTGGTTTGAGTTATATTTATGTATTGGTTTGTTTCATTCATTTGCCCCGCAAAAAGGTCTAGTATTTTTTTGGGTATTTGGTATGAGTCAGCCACCCCTGGAGACAATTTTCAGGCTAAGGGCCTTGCTTAAGGCCCCAGTGCTGCATAAAATGCACTGGAGATTTTCACATTGAAAGAAGGCTCTGGGAGTCGAAGGACAGGCAAACAGAGTAATTAGTTTTATTGCAATAAACAATAACGTGGACTCGACCCAAGTAAGGCAAGTTGAGCTGAGCCCCAAACAAGCCAAAAGTTAGTTTATATAACCATTTATCATCTTGACCTTACTTGAAAACGGCTCGTCCGCTGCTTATTCTGACTCCCCACTCCAGCTGGCATCTTGCAGGCCCTTTCTGTAGCCACCAATATTTCTCGTAACTTGTCCCTCATTATGATTCCTTGCTTTCTCTTCTTTCCTACCTGCTCCCCCTTCTCTGACCTCAGGCTGTCTCCATTCATCCTTTTCCCCCTTCTCTGTCCTTTTGGGTTATTAAATATTGGTGGTTTCTCTCTGAGCTCAATTTAAAAAGAAATATGGCATATGCCTTTAACTACTAGCTGTACCCCATGGCAGCACCCACATAGTAATGAAACAGGATAAACGTTACAAATCAATAGACGTTGGCACTGTATCTGATTGTGTTAAGCTCTGACGGGAAAGCGTTCCTCGCAAGGGGAGAAAAGCATATGACCGTGATATCTCTGGCAATCGGCAGCTACCGTCTAAAACACATGGAGCCTCTCTCTCTGTAAAACGGCGAACATTACTCCTTAACAATCAGTAGATAACGGGTATCGTCAGTTAAGTGGAAGCAAGGTGCGCTCCAGTATGTGGCGAGATGTCGACTAACTCGAACAGAGGCTGGCGAGTGAATGAGGAAGGCCCCGCCTCCCTGTTCTTGGCCCACAGCCACTCTGTTGGATTTGCATAAAATACATCGGTACGGCAAGCAGACTCTGGTACTTAGTGCGGTGAGAGAAGTCGCAAAATCTACCGGAAAATTCAAGCAAATTCTAGAAAACAACCAGATCTAAATCCGTTAGACAAATAATATATATGTATATGTACACAGTCTGCCATTTTCATTTCTCTACGTTGGAAGGATTTTCAGGATCGGATGACGTTATCTCCCAGCTTCAAAGGTGTGCCGGGCAATATTCCAAGGCCTCTTTCTCCATGTGCAGGCCCCCACTTAGGTGAATCATGCCATTCCAAACAAGGCAAACAGAGGATACAATTCCACGCTGAGTTCGACACACAGAAGTAGTGCATGTTGCCCATTTCGCAGTTGTCCTTAACTTGTCTTGTCTTAAAATGCTTGCCTAGCAGTTTTTTATATGGTGAACTCCTGTGTGCTCAGTCTGGCTTTATGAGTAGAATGAAAAGCAGATTTAAAATATTTGCACAGAGCACAGTGACATATTAAACTTATATTTTGATCACAACTTGGGAGCATCTGGGTATTCCCACTTAGGAGCTTTAACAGGTTGATGAAGATGAGGGTACCCTGGTCAGTTCAATGTGGTATGTTGTTACAGCAGCCCTCACCAGGCCAGTTGTAATGAAGATGATGAGGATGATAATTTACAGGAAAGTTAATCTTTTAGGACTCCTAGCTTGTGTGCTTGTTTTGCCATTTTATGCTTAATTGGGGAAAATGCTGATTTAACCAGTAATATGGAACTTGACAAATTGTGTATTACACTTTAGTCCACAAGGGGGCACTCACTTCAAGCAGTTCAGAGCTATGAGCAAGTTTTTAAAAAATGAAGGCTGGCTTGTCTTATTCAACCCAAAAACGTCCCGTTTACTGTCCGTTAAATGTGTGTCAGTACATGTGCAGAGGGGAAGGATGATGGGAGAGAGACCGCAACCCCGAGACAGAAATCACCTGTTAACTCGCCAGATATATCCGGGACATTTTGCATTTAAAAAAAGAGGACAGAAGTCGAGGGGAGAAAGGAGACAATTTACCCGATCATTTTCAAACTCATTACTGCCGTTTATTGCATCATTTCACCGCTTGCTTTCTTTTTCAACCACCGATTCGACATCACGACAGCCAGAGCCGAGAAACCCTGGGGTTTGGATTCATACCTGGCATCGCCAGGACTTTTCACGGTGAGGTCGTTTTGTTTTCGGAAAGGAGTACAATAACACTACAGCCAGTATCGGTACTGCCGGACTTTTATTTTGGACTCATTTTTTCACCACATTTCAATTAATAGATACTTTATTAATCCCAAGGGGAAATTCACAATTGCTGTATTTACCTAATCCGTGTTTGTATTTGTATTGCGTGTTTTTGTTTATTGTTTAGGGGCAAGGGAGGGTCCATGTAAATATTTGAATATTCGTGTTCTTATATAGTAATTAATCACTGATGTTTTTGGCATAGTGGTTTTTTGTGCGTGCATATATATAATTGAATATTTGTCTTCATTTTAAAATATACCCAATTTTACTTATCTGTTACTGTTGTCTGGTTGTTTCATCGTGTCGGGAAAAGTAAGACAACTTGTTAGGAGTACGGCTTGTGATCCAAGGAAGAAGTCGGCCGTTACATGGTTAAACTTCCTACCCGTCTCTCTGCCAGCCAGGCCCTTGTTCTGTCACAGGTTTGTTTCATGTTGTCTGCACCTTAGCCAGTTGCAAAGTAAAAATGGAAAGCTGCTGTTCCAATGCCATTACAGATGTTTGGCCCTATCACAAGACCCTAAAAATGACCACACAAGGGTGTTTGCAGGTGGCCATTTTAAAAAGGATGAAAGTAGCCACAGAGTCGGCCTAACAGTTGAGAAGGGTTTAGAACTACACACCACTTGAATGTTTGTTAGTCCAGGGCGCCTTCCCTTGATCGTTCTAGGACTTCTCCCTGGCTTGTCTAATTGTCCATTTGCTGCTTTCCGTTTTTGAACACACTCCCAACTTGTGACCGGAGCATGGTCATAACAGGTGTCCCCGATGTTCAGGATCTGCCTGGTGACGCCGTTTCTGCCCATGATGGGTCTGAGGTTGCCCGCAGTGAAACTCTCTTCGTTGGTGATGGCGTTCGGCAAGTCTTCTGGGCAGTTGTATATGTAAGGAAATAAAGATTGACGAGTGGCTACTTCCTGCTCGTGGTGAGCACCAGCCATTGATGAAAACTGAACCACTATGAACAGCGGGCATGTGGTGGTGTTAGGGCCAGAGAGTTGTGACCAGGTGGGTCCCTCGGGCTCGGAATCAGGATGGGGATCACACAACGCTACTCCCTGCACGGTCTCTTTATCACATTTGAATGATGGCATCCTCTGGGACGAGCTTTGGGAGGAAATGTTTAGACTCCTCCTTTGTTTATCAGCCCTTGTGCAGGCTGCTATGTGTTTTATCTCATCTCATCTCTCTGACTCTCACAAGTTGGTTTGTCTCCTTTTTTTCTTTTTAAGCCGGAAAATGCAGGCGCATTTCACCGATGAGCGGGACTGGAACCAATTTCACCAGCCTCGTAACCTGCTCTTAGCTTTAGTTGGGGAAGTTGGCGAGGTGGCAGAATTATTGTGAGTATTCATCACTACCAGCATGTTCATTCTTGGGTGGGGTGCACAGCTTGCAAGCTCCTGCATTGTGTGACACCAGTGACAATGGCCATGGTGGGGGGAGGCCTTAGTCATTTAATTTCCCGAATGAATCAAAGTTTTGTGTGCTGATTAAGTAGAGCTCTGGGAATCCATGCACTGCGTGTGTGTCCGTCGTCTTTAGCCCTTGACACAGCATTTGGTTTTGAATTTTTTTTGAATTCCTGTTTTGTTTTTACATATTGTTTGAAATAATTTGTTGCATTTTCTAACTGGATGTGCTCAAGCTGTGGGTGAAGGTCTGTAAAGTAAAGTGAGGTTAGTCCTCGTTACTGAGCTCTTCCGCCTGGCACTCTGTCATGACACTGTAGAGCGGGGCCTCCTCTCTCAAACATGCATCCTTCTACCAACAGGACGTAATGGCGATTTTTATTTTATTTTTTAATTTTATTTTGTTTTTTCTCCCACCCCACCCAGCCAGTGGAAAGGAGAAGTGGCCGAGGGACTGCCCGATTGGTCAGGCAAGGAAAAGGAGCAGCTGTCTCATGAGCTTAGTGACGTCCTCATCTATCTGGTTGAGCTGGCAGAGAAGTGCCACGTTGACCTACCGCAAGCTGTCTTGGACAAGATGGCTCTCAACAGGCAAAAATATCCCGCAAACAAAGTGCAAGGCTCGGCCAAAAAATACACCGAGTACCAGGAATGAAAATGTGGTGTGTGGGAGTAAAGAGACCAACTCTTGGGAAGTCGGTTTTTGACCTGCTTAAATGGAGGGACGCTGTGCTTTTATCCCGTGTGAGCGGAAGGTCCACTCGTCTGTCTGTCTGTCTGTCTGTCTGTGCTCTGAGTGGGAACGGCCTCCAGCAGCACTTCCTTTTATTCTAATAGTTCAGAAATGTTCAGTTCCACAAATTTTTATTATATATATTTTTACAATTTTACTGATGAGAATAATGCAGCGTCAGTTTTCATATCAGGGTTGAATGTAACGGATGAGGCGGAAACCTTTTAAGTAAGACCTCAACATGTGTGGCATTTAGCGATGGTTTTGTTTTATAAATTCCAGTTCCCTTAGTTGCTCTTTGAGAGAGCTGGAGCTGCTCAAGCCTCGTGGAGCGTTTGTGTTGTTTTTAAAAACAAGAAATCCTTAAAGTTGGAGGCGAGTCGAGTAAAATGCAAGGCTAGATAGTTAGAGCTGGCTCTTCTTTGCTGAGTGGCATATATACAGATGCATGTGTCCATGTTGTGTCCATGTGTATGTGTAGATTAAATGTTTACCTGCCCAGGTCGGCTGCTTAAATCTGACTGCTTGTTTTGCTTTGTTACTCCAAAATGTTCAGAATTGCTGGTTTAGTAGCCATTTTCCAGAGTTACCTACATACACGATATCATACAATTACAAAAAAATAAAATGAGAATGGGTGACCAGCACTCCTGTACTGACCTCAGGCCGTGCAGACCAAACACTGTAAGGACAGAAGTAATTGATACTGTGTGTTTGGGTTACATGAATGAAAACTAAATAACACACAGTACGACAAATATACATTGAGTGGAGCACTACCCGATACTTAACACATACATGAAGACCACATATGTACAACACTTCATCTTTTGGCTGCTCCCATTAGGGGTTGCCACAGCGGATCATCTTCTTCCATCTCTTTCTGTCACGCACATCCATAAACCTTCTCTTAGGCCTTCCTCTTCTCCTCTTACCTGCCAGCTCTATCCTTTGCACCCTTCTCTCATTATATCCCTCATCTCTCCAAACCCACACCATCTCGCCTCTCTGACTTTGTCTCCCAACCATCCCACCTGAGCTGACCCCTCTAATGTCCTCCTTTCTAATCCTGTCCATCCTCGTCACACCCACTGCAGATCTTGGTATCTTTAACTCTGCCACCTCCAGCTCTGTCTCCTGTGCCACCGTCTCCAACCCTTACAGCTGCTCTCACTACCATCCTGTAGACCTTCCCATTCACTCTTGCTGATACCCGTCTGTCACAAATCACTCCTGACACTCTTCTCCACCATGCCTGCACTCTCTGTACAACACAACACCCTCAAGAAAGTTATAGCATGGAAATTGACTAGGAAACAGTCCGGTATCCCACAGAGAGGCCAAATTATTTGAGAAGCATCTGACTGGAATGACTGAGAAGGCTGAGCAGTGCGATGGGATTCTTCCAAACAGGAAAAAATTGAAAACCAGTTTGCTGTACTGGTAGGGATTACGAAGACCAGCAAACATCACACACCTGGATTTGGGGACTTTCTACCATTGTCTTCTGCAGATCCTTTCCCAGCTCTGTCAGGCTCGATGGAGACCGTCGGTGGACGGCTGTTTTCAGGGCTCTCCAGAGATGTTCAATTCTGGACTCTGGCTGGGCCACTTTAGGTCATTCCCAGAGCCACTGCTGTGTTGTCTTTGTTTTGTCCTGTTGAAAGGTGAACATTTAGCTCAATCTGAGGTCCAGAACACTCATTATAAGGATATCTCTGTATTTTGGTCCATTTGGTTTTCCCTTTGCCTCAGAGAAGCCACCCAGTCTGTGATGCAACAGTGTTTGGATGGCATTGCTCGAGTGATGACCAGTGGCCTGGTTTCCTCCACACGTGCTACTAATCTTGGTTTAATCAGACCAGAGTCTGGTTTCTTACAGTCCTATAGGTGCCTTTTTGCAAACTCCAGGTGGTCCCCCTGTGCCTCTTTTACTGAGGGGAGGCATACATCTGGTCACTTTATCATGAGGCTCGGATCAGTAGGCTGTTGCAGTGGTGGTTTCCCTTCTCTGGTTCTCTCGTCTCCCACAAGGTCTTCAGGAACTCCACCAGAGTCACCATCGGGTTCTCTGTGGCTCTTCTCCAGTGATTACTCAAGTGGCCAACTCAAGGAAAAGTCTTGGTTGTTCCAAACTTCTTCTATTTAAATATTTATGGAGGCCGCTGTGCTCTTGGGACAGTCCTTTTTTTTTTTTTTTTTTTTTATGTAGTGTTCCACAGATTTGTGCCTCAACACAATCCTGTCTCGAAGCTCGGAATGCAGTTCCATTTGACCTCCTGGCCTGGTTTTTGCTCACACCTTCTATAGACAGGGGTCTGCCTTTTTCTAATCAGTCCGGTCCATTGCACTGACCACCCGGTGGGCTCCTAAGAAGGTGTAGAAGCCTGTCAATGATGATCGATAGAAGGTGACACACCTGAGCCTGACTTCAAATGGCATAGCAAAGGGGTCTGAATACTTGTGCAAATATCACATTTCAGTCTTTTGTTTTATTTTGAGTAAATTTGCACAACATTTATAAAATCCTGTTGTCATTTTTTCATTCTGGGGTATTGAGTGTTTTGGGGGATAAATGAAGTTAATATAAAATCTGAAAAATGTAAAAGGGGTTTGAATACGATCTGAAGCCCGTGTATGTGTGAACCCCGTGATAGACTGGCACCCCATTCAGTGTTAGTTTGTGTCGGCTGCTGCCAGGATGGGCTCAAGTTTGTGCGACGTGCGCCAGCAGACTGCATGTAGATAATGAGTGGGCCCATAAACTGGAATTACACGTATAATGTAGATTTACAATGTTCAAGGCAATTGATGTGAAAAGTACAATTCTAGCAGCTTCCTTGATTAAGTGATGTGCTTCTGATAAAAAAAAAAAATGACACGGTAAATGATGTAAACTGTCTTGTATGGATCGGCATGTCGGTGGTCTTTGAACGATTGGCACTTTAGGTCCCTGCCTTGTGCAGGCTTCCTTGACCCTGAATGGCATTAAGATGGCACTTTAATGAAAGGACGTGGAACTAATGAACAGATTTTTAAAAAGGCTTTCCTGTACCAGGGGAGCAATGCAGTGGTTGGCGCTTCTGCTTTCCGGATTGAGGGTCCTGGGTTTGAATTGGAACAGCTGTGAAGACAATAGGCCTTTTAGCCCTACAGGCTCATCTGTCCTATAACAAAAAAAATAACATCGAGTCAGTGCTGACCATGTTGGTATGTGCAGCTCTTAGAAGTTTGTAGAGTCACTAAAGTACAGTGAAATTCATAGTTGCATGTGCTAATTGACATACAACGGTTTCTGGGTGGGTTTTCCAGCACACAACACCAAAGATGGTTAAGTATCGATGACCAGCTGGACCCTGCATGATTGTGACTGTGAAGGGGAGCCTGAGAAGGCCTGGTGTCCTATCCTGGGCTGTTTCCTGCCTTGCACCCAGTGCCACTGAGATAAGCCCTGGTCCCGCAGTGCTGACTGGCTTGGTAGAGTTACATTAACCTGCTCACCTACAGTCAAACTCACTTTCTTCACATCAATTTTCTAACCCACTTATTTGTGTAATCTTCGTGTTGGGAGTAGCATAGCAGTGCAGTGGTCAGTCTCCTGGGTTCAAATCCTGAGCCGGTACTTTGTAGGTGGGTATCCCAAATTTGTCCCAACTACATTAATTACAGATTACAGTGAAGAACTGGCACCAGCAAGGCTGAAGTTGGCTACTTTATTCGAATTATCCGTTTCACCTTTTTATCGTATTTAGCCAGCAGATGTCGCTAAAAAAGTATTCTTCAACAAACAATAAAATTCTCTATTTAAAAACTTTTCATCTTGCCTGTAGAAGGGGCCCGAGTTGCCTCGAAAGCTTGCATATTGTAATCTTTTTAGTTAGCCAATAAAAGGTGTCATTTTGCTTGGCTTTTCTCTACATTCATAATGGCTAACACGGTACAACACCCTAGTACTACCAACAAACAATAAAATTCTCTATTTAAAAACTTTTCATCTTGACTGTAGAAGGGGCCCGAGAGCTTGCATATTGTAATCTTCCTAGTCCGCTAATACCGAGTGTCATTTTGCATAACTTCTCGTTACATCCGTAATGCCTAACACGGTACAAACACCCTCGTTCTATTTAAAAACTGTAAACTGCCACATTTGCATCAACTGCTGTGACCTTATCTTTTGTACATTGTCTCCCAAAGATAACATTGAAATATGAAACGTGCTCTACTACGTGTATGCTGAAGCAGAAGAAATGTTGCTGTGGATTTCTGTTTTATTTGTGGCACTCGGAACACGGCAATTCAGCTGCAGTAGGTTGCTATTGATTTATCTTTTTTTTAAATATTGTACGTTGAAGAACAGCATATTAGCGACATAATTTACGACTGAACACAAAATCCGAATAACTTCACCCTCGTTTGGCACCACCTCCACTCTCAGTTCCTGATCCTGCCGAATCTAAACAAGACAAAGCACCGGACTCGATTCTTACATCTTATGTTGTCTTCGTAATGTAGCGCTAGTACTCTGCTTTGCCCAATGAGCTTAAAGCAATGCTGTTACGTCCAGTCACGTGGCACTGCCCTCACTTCCTTCGCCTCTGACTGGTCAACTTGGAAGCCGCGGCTTGCCATTACTTTGCGACACTTTACGTCACGATTTCCGGCTTGTTTGGATTCTCCGCTGCGTAACACAGGTAAGACGTTATGATATTTTTGGGACTTCAACGCCGTACGTAAAATTTGAACATAGGAATTATGTTATAACTATTGCATATACAGTAATTTGCATCTGGTTAGTAAATTGTGTCCACTAACACCTGTGTAATGTAGAATTAAAGGCGCGCAATTGGCGGGCTCCCCGTGGAGCTGCTGACCCGCGAGGCCTGGCCATAATTACGGATAAGTGTAGTTCAGCGACTCTCTTTTTTTTCTAGAGAAAAATGAATGAGAATTACGCAGTTTGCATTCCTTAGTGATGATGTTACGAAGCCAAGACCCCAGCAGTGTGCCGCCCACCGGTGCAGTCCTAACGCGCCGTGTGGTGCTCTGAACGCCGCACGATTAGAAGTTTCGTTGTCTTTCAGGGCCCTTCAATAACAATATAAAGGCGTGTGCACTCGTGAGTTACGTAGCCCGCTAGTTAATCCTTGGGGTTTGCGGAGCCTTTAAAAGGCCAACATCCACGAGTTGTCTCCTCCATGTGCAGAGAGAGGCGCGTGGTTTGGGACGGCGAGTCGTCGGCTGAAGAGGACGGCCGATCCGGCGCTTCTTAAGATTTGTACCCTGCTGGAAAATCAGTGAGAAAATATCAAGTGGGGGCTGAAAACTAAACAGCGGTGGGTTATTTGCAGCAGGTAGGTGTGCATGTGCCTTCGGGTATCGGCGACATTTCTAGTGTCACTCTGGAGAGACACCCCACCCCTCGGCGGTCCAGAATGTGAGGCGGTTTACCTCCAAGCCCACCGCAATGGAGCGCCGGCAGATTAAGTGACTTGCGTAAGTTTTTGACACCCACTGCACGCCCAGCCTACCTGGAGAGGGGTCTCTCTTTGAACTGCCTTTCCCGAGGTTTCTTCCATTTTTTCCCAACAAGGTTTTTTTGGGGAGTTTTTTCTTGTCTTCTTGGAGAGTCAAGGCTGGGGGGCTGTCAAGTGGCAGGGCATGTTAAAGACCATTGCGGCACTACTTGTGTGATTTTGGGCTACACAAAAATAAATTGTATAATTGGAGGAGTACACGACAGTGATGTGGTACTTCACATGCTACCGAAATAAAATAATTCATCTACTCAAATATACAGAAGATGGCACACCGTGCAGAGGGCATACGGTGGTGCTGTGTGGTTCAAGGGAATTTAGACCGGACACCTGCCCTTTGAATTTCATTTCACTCTTCGATGTTGTGAATTTATTCTCCAGTAGCCTTCTGTAAGAACATAAACTAAACAGAGGCGAGGTTAACACAAGTCCCACGGCTCCTGTTTTTAGGCCCGTAAATATGTTAGTAATGTTGGTTTTAGAATTCTAGTTAAAATTTACTGCCTTGCATCAGCTTTCTTTTACCTGCAGCACCCACATTATGCAATAAGAGCAGTGGCACTGAGGGGACGCCCGCCCTACTGGTGTAAAATGTGGGGGTTTTGATACTCGGTCACGCTGGACGCTGTTATTCATTTCTCGCTACCTCTGCATACGGCTTGATCAGTCCAATCACATGTGAATTTTAAATTTTCTTATATAGACTAGGGCAGGGGTAGGCAACGTCGGTCCTGGAGTGCCACAGTATGTGCAGGTTTTTGTTCCAACCCAGTTCCTTAACGAGAACTCAATTATTGCTGATGAAGCACATATTGCTTAAGTGACATTTTGATGCTTCATTTTAGTGGTCTCGCTTGTTAAGGTTCTCCAACCTTAATTGCTTATTTCAATCTTAAACTGCTGCATTCAGTGTTTTAACTGCTCCTTATTAGCAATAAGATGTAAAAGACAAAGCAGCCAGCAGTTCTCCAGCTAGCTTTTTTCCAATTACATCTGTGTGTGTTCATCATGCACGGTTTGATTTAATAAAACACTTAATAGAAAAATGTGACAGACTGAAAATGATCTGTTTTAGGCTTCAAATCATTTGGATGACATCCTTGGAAAGGAAAAAAATCTACGATATAAGAGCCTTACATTGCACAGACTAACAAGCCATAAAATTAAATAAGGTCTGAGATTGGCAATGATTGGTTTCTAATTAAGCAATTGGGTTGGAATGAAAACCTGTAGCCGCTGCGGCTCACCAGGACCGACGTTGCCTACCCCTGTACTAGGGGGCTTCGCTCGCCAACCCCCGGGTTTGGTTAACCAGATATGTAATTTAAAGAGATTAGTTCTTTTCATGGGAATTGTTACATATGCATAGTTTTCACTTAAGTTAAAATAATATTAACTTCAAGATTGCATTGAATTTTGATTCCGTGTTTGGACTTTCATCGTGACTACACAACGTATAACTGCCTGTGAGTGAATTTCGTTTCTTTCTCTCTAATAAATAAACCGACTTTTTCGAATGTTTTGTCCGTGTGATTTGTTAACTGTCATAGCAAAAGCTATTCTAATGGGAAACTGTAAACGTTTTAATATGAATGGCATATCAAGATCTCCTTTGGTGTCTAATGTTAGATGTACTACATTACCTTTCTTGTCACCTGTTTAAAATTTGTTAGAATTGCTCAACCAGTTTTGAATACAACTAATCTTGCCCAATTGCACAGCGCATCACTCAGACATACATTAGGTTTAGGTTTATTTCTCATATATAGGTTAACACAGGGTCAACATACAATGAAATGTGTATGACGAGAAAAACGAGTCGCTCAGCTCAGATCCAATAAAGCTAAAAAATAATAATAAAAAAAAATGATGTAATAATATTACGATACATCCTTCTTACTACAATAATTCGTGCGGGTGGAAGACCGGATGGTGTTAACGGTTGTAGATATCCATCCATCCAGTTTCCAACCCGCTGAATCCGAACACAGGGTCACGGGGGCCTGCTGGAGCCAATCCCAGCCAACACAGGGCACAAGGCAGGAGCCAATCCCAGGCAGGGTGCCAACCCACCGCAGGACACACACAAACACACCCACACACCAAGCACACACTAGGGCCAATGTAGAATCGCCAGTCCACCTAAGCTGCATGTCTTTGGACTGTTGGAGGAAACCGGAGCGCCCGGAGGAAACCCACGCAGACACGGGGAGAACATGCAAACTCCACACAGGGAGGACCCGGGAAGCGAACCCAGGTCTCCCAACGGCGAGGCAGCAGCGCTACCCACTGCGCCACCGTGCCGCCCGGTTGTAGATATTCTTCATGATATTGTAAATTGATGTTTTCATCTTCTGCACCATCACCACCAGCTGTTTCAGCACAGTCTATTGATACGCATGTAACCAATTTGACGTGTAACCGATTGACAATTTTCACGTTAATTCATTTGACTTCATCATTTCTCTGTGCCATATTTAGATGAATGGGTGATTCTAAACTGGATCTTCGTAAATGTGTGTGTGTGTGTGTGCGCATTCATTCATGAGTATGAAGTTGCAGAATAGCAGCATGAAGGAAGTGTGGGATGGGATGAAGATCATCACTGGCTGCAGCTCGAAGCGGGGTGCCACCTTCAAGAGAGACGTGGAGAGAACAAACCAGATGAACAACTTCTTTAACAGGTTTGACCACCCTAACACACTCTCACCCTCACCTCAGAGTACTGTATCCTCCACCCATCCTTCTGCTGATACCAGCATAGGAGAGAGTTTCCCCCCACCCACAATTACAGCAGCCAAGATAAGCAGAGAGCTGAGGTGAGACTTCATGCCAGCAAAGCAGCGGGTCCAGATGGAGTATCGCCACGACTGCTGAAGGTCTGTGCATCGGAGCTGGGGAGTCCTCTACAGCGCATCTTCAACCGGAGCCTGGAACAGGGGAGAGTCCTGAGGCTTTGGAAAACATCTTGTATCACCCCAGTCCCAAAGGTATCACATCCTGGTGAGCTGAACAACTTCCGGCCTGTCGCTCTGACGTCACGTGATGAAGACCATGGAGCAGCTGCTGCTTCACCACCTGAGGCCACAGGTCCACCATGCCCTCGACCCTCTGCAGTTCGCATACCAGGAGAAGGTGGGAGTGGAGGATGTCATCATCTATATGCTACACCGATCCCTCTCCCACTTGGACAGAGGCAGTGGCGCTGTAAGAATTATGTTTCTGGACTTCTCTAGCACCTTCAACACCATCCAACCTCTGCTCCTTAGTGACAAGCTGACAGAGATGGGAGTAGAGTCATACCTGGTGGCATGGATCATGGACTATCTTACAGACAAACCTCAGTATGTGCGTCTTGGGAACTGCAGGTCTGACATTGTGGTCAGCAACACAGGAGCGCCACAGGGGACTGTACTTTCTTCGCTCCTGTTCAGCCGATATACATCGGACTTCCAATACAACTCGGAGTCCTGCCACGTGCAGAAGTTCTCTGACGACACTGCTATCGTGGGCTGCATCAGGAGTGGGCAGGAGGAGGAGTATAGGGACCTAATCAAGGACTTTGTTAAATGGTGCGACTCAAACCACCTACACCTGAACACCAGCAAAACCAAGGAGCTGGTGGTGGATTTTAGGAGGACCAGGCCCCTCATGGACCCCGTGATCATCAGAGGTGACTGTGTGCAGATGGTGCAGACCTATAAATACCTGGGAGTGCAGCTGGATGATAAATTAGACTGGACTGCCAATACTGATGATCTGTGTAAGAAAGGACAGAGCCGACTATACTTCAATAGAAGGCTGGCGTCCTTCAACATCTGCAATAAGATGCTGCAGATGTTCTACCAGAGGATTTGTGGTGAGTGCCCTCTTCTACGCGGTGGTGTGCTGGGGAGGCAGCATAAAGAAGAGGGACACCTCATGCCTGGTCAAACTGGTGAGAAAGGCAGGCTCTATTGTTGGCATGGAGCTGGACAGTTTGACATCTGTGGCAGAGCGACGGGCGCTGAGCAGACTCCTGTCAATCATGGAGAATCCACTGCATCCACTGAACAGGATCATCTCCAGACAGAGGAGCAGCTTCAGTGACAGACTGCTGTCACCGTCCTGCTCCACTGACAGGCTGAGGTGATCGTTCCTCCCCCAAACTATGCGACTCTTCAGTTCCACCTGGGGGGTAAACATTAACATTATACAAAGATATTGTCTGTCTGTATACCTGCATTGTTATCACTCTTTAATTTAATATTGTCTTTATCAGTATGCTGCTGCTGGAGTGTGTGAATTTCCCCTTGGGATTAATAAAGTATCCATCCATCTATCCATCCCCTTTAATGGATTGGTGTCTGTCCAGGTTAAATACCAGAATGCACCTGATGACCGTGGTCTTGTTTGAAAATAGTTGTAAGTAGGGCGTGACTTGAAAGTATCTCATGGCAAATGTCTCCGTGTTGCAGGACCTCCTTCCAAAAAGTCTCATCACAGGATTTTTTTTTATTATAATAGAGAGATGTGGTCAGCTGCTGCCCAATGGTGCGAGGGACACAGAGGCTCAGAGATGTAATCCGCCGGTAGACTTGCTCAGGTTGACTGTTCTTGGGAAGGCTGTTTTGCGGTATGAATTGTGTTGCATTTCCCAGAGACCATTTCACCTCAGGGATTAATAAAGTTTGTCAAAAAAAAAAAGGTAGATGTATGCGTTTTTATTTTTTTGCGATTGTCTTATTACCAGCAGCAGGGGCACAGATGTTGTCCGTCATGAACGGTTTTCCTTGTTGTTAGATCAGCCTTCTGTCAGATTCATACCTCACACAAGCCTGTTACAAAATACATCACCAAGACCACCTCTCCTAAAGGGTCTTGGACTGGTTGGTTTGGTGTACACCAGGGTGCAGTCGACTTGTTCGCATCAACTTAATCATTCTGGACAACTGTGGGAAGCGCACCAAAGTTCAAAACAGCTGGTTCATACTACCCTGGCGTGAAAACACCTTAAGATT
This sequence comes from Erpetoichthys calabaricus, assembly GCF_900747795.2. Taxonomy (NCBI): domain Eukaryota; kingdom Metazoa; phylum Chordata; class Cladistia; order Polypteriformes; family Polypteridae; genus Erpetoichthys; species Erpetoichthys calabaricus. The sequence goes on along the minus strand of NC_041405.2, from coordinate 4,967,823 downwards.
AATAAACAGGCTTGCCAGAGTGGCCATCTATAACTGAGGCACAGGTTTGATTGCACGTGCCCCGTAATGCTCTGGTCTCCCATCTAGGTGGGTTCCTGCATATCATCCAGCGCTGCTGTTGTCTGCTGTTACCCTTCAGCAGTTGTAAATTTCAGTTAAGTGAGTTTGATGACGGATGATATTGATGTCTAACAATGTAAATCCCTAATTCACTTATGATGCTGCCATTTGTTTCCTCTGTAGGACAGAAGTTAGAAATGTCTAAACGTAAAGTGACTTTTGAAGATGGGATTGCCGAGGCTGAAGATGATTTTCCCATCAAGAAGGTAAATGTAAGAAAATGGTGGAACTGGTAGTGGGGTGTTGTGCAGATCTGAAGCAGCATGTCTGTCTATGGTGTCTTAAGGACCTGTACTGTAGTGTAGTGTACATCTGTTCCCTCTTATGAAGACACTGGTTCAATATGTCCTTGTCATTGGCAGCACTGTGGCAATCTGGAACAATCCAGTGGTCCAGGGAGCAGGTTCAAAGGAAAACACTCCATAGACAGTGATGAAGAGGATGACGAGGGTGAAGGAGGCTCAGATGGATCAAAATACAACATCCTGGCTACAGAGGACATTGAAGGTAGGAAATCGTTGATTCATTGCTACATCATGCATTGTTGAGTCACGTTTTGTATACTGAATGGGTTCCTCCATTTAAAATTTTTCTCAAAATCAAAAACGATCAAACCAGCGATTATCCAGTGTGACGTATAGTTTTGTAGTCCTTGACCTTCCTAAGGTTCAGCTGACAAAGCCTTTAATAAATACGAGTCGAGATATTTATTGACTGTACCTTGTAAATCTTGAGTTTGGGCCCATTTTATGTACCTGGAATAAACGTTTACACTCTAGCCCAAGAGCATCTCTTCGTGTAAATAACATAAACAGAATATTTTGACTTAGAAGAAGGAATCACTCAGGGCAGGTGTCTGTCACCGTTTGCCACTGCTGTTGAAACTTCTCCGTATCTTGACTCATAAACACGTAAGTATTAGGGAATCGTCAAGAATGGGCTTCAACAGGAAGTAAAGCGAAACATTTGAGAATTCTTCTTCTTCTTTCAGCTTCTCCCATTAGGGGTCGCCACAGTGGATCATGTTCTTCCATATCTTCCAGTCTTCGTCATCTTGTTCCGTTACACCCATCACCTGCATGTCCTCTCTCACCACATCCATAAACCTTCTCTTAGGCCTTCGTCTTGCCTGGCAGCTCTATCCCTATCACCCTTCTCCCAGTATACCCAGCATCTCTCCTCTGCACATGTCCAAACCAACACAATCTCACCTCTCTGACTTTGCCTCCCAACCGTCCAAACCTGAGCTGACCCCTCTAAGGTCCTCATTTCTAATCCTGTCCATCCTCGTCACCTGAGAATAAAGCCCCTTTATAATGAAGCCAGAACAAAACCTGCTGTGGCAAACGCACAAGTTCATGCTCCTGGAACATGGCTTCCCCATTTCCCCTTAAATAAACATTTGAAATTGCTTCATTATGAACAGTGCTGAACATCTGATGACCAGTTCACATTGTCATCACTGTCGCTTGATTGAACGAACAGTTCAGTTTCAGTTTGTTTTTAAGCTTGCTTTACAGTTTCTGTTTTACATGCCATTGTGTGTTTTGGTTGAAGGCTCCGCCCCACTCATAAATAATGATGAGTTACCACAGAGTGGCAAAATGCATACAACTACATGATTTTGTTGCAGCACAATGGTATGTCATCCACTAGATGGCAGCAGAAGTCTATCCCAAGAGTTATTTGGGCTTTGCACTGTAAAGCAGATCATTAAACATCTGACTTGGGGTCAAATGTAATCACGTGGCATGCCAGGCCCAAGTGAAGCTTGGGGTTAATGAGAGGATTATGGAGTTTATTATGGAGTACCACCATCCTACATGCATGTCTAATCTATCTTTAATACTGTGTTATCCTGTGGAACACAAGGGTATTATTATATGTGAGTCCCGAGTTATTTTACGTGTACCGTAGTTATTTTAACATTTTAGAAAATAATCAACTATTCCTTACTCAGTTAGCCATGATAACATTAGAAACTAAAATGAAAATAATAAAGAGAGCAGAAGCTGGAGAAAGGAAAAATAAATACCTTGTAAGAAGGATCACTGGGATGGTAGTTGGCCAAAAAAAGGAAGCCAGCAGGGAGCACTGAAAACGGGTCCAGATAGAGAGGACATGTCTACAAGCACTTGGCAGACACTTCTCCTCTGCTGAAATCCACTGACCTGGGTGTGTGTCCACTGGCGAGTGTCCTTAAGGAACCACTTGATTTTCTTAGACTAACTGACCTGGGGAAAGTGAGGCAGATGGTGTTGTCTCCAAGGTGCGAGGCAGCTAGAATGTGCTGGCAGTGGATGAGGTAGATGAGGCCGCGTGGAGCCATATGTAAGAAATAATAAAAGCAGCATTGCAGGGTGGCCAAGGAAGTAGGCATCCATTTTAGCTGAGGAAAAAAAAAAATTCTTCCTTTGGTACATAATAATAAATAATAATTCTTTGCATTTATATAACGCTTTTCTCACTACTCAACCTGCAATTGCTAAGCACTTTAGGGGACTTGCTCAAGGGCCCAACAGAGCAGAGTCCCTTTTTTGGCATTTTACGGGATTCGAACCGGCAACCTTCCGATTGCCAGTGCAGATCCCTCGCCTCAGAGCCACCACTCTGCCATCTACATCCAATAACTGTTGTTTTTATACAATAAACTAAACTGAAATGCATCTGTGTCATTTACTGAGACGACTTAATACATGTTATAACCAATCCATATTCATCATTACCACCAAGTCTGTTGGGTCGTTTGAAGGAACTCCATAGCATATGAGTTTAAGATGACCATATGGACTGGCCGTGATGTTTTTGTAACTCCTCTTGAATTTGATCTGTTGTCTCCAAGTGTCTCGCAAAGGTTAAGTTAAGTTATCTAATAATCCCAGCTGCAGAGATATCACCATCCTGATGCAGGCCTTTGCAGAACATTGCCAGCCCAGGAGACTGTTTTATGGTGAACTACAGGAAGGGAAATGTTCCAATGGAGTCCAAAGGTAGCTCTACAAAGACACCTTAACGTTGTCATTAAAAGCTTTTGGCGTTAATGCAGGTAAGGCGAGAACTTATTGACCATGTTGAGTAGTGCAGTAGGGTGCAGTAACACATGAGGTGGAACAGATATGCTGCATCAGAAAGACGCAGACCGGCCAGGAACGTCCAGGCTGGCGACCTCCAACAAAACATGGCTGCCATCCCCTGTCAACGCGGTTTAAGAACGTTTTGTGCACAGATTGACCTCTCCAGCCATCTGCACACCCATAAACTGGCCCAACCCGCCGAAACCACCGATCACTTGAGTGTGAGATGAACAAACAACTGCACTTTGGATGTGTGGTATCGCTTCACGTACAAAACTAAATTTAAATTTAGTTAAATTTTGTTGAGAGGTGAATACATTTTGAATTCCTTCCATCTCAATGCCCAAAAGACTGGATTAAGACAAATGAAATAGGGCGTATAATTAGGGGGGCTTCTAAATCAACTGCAGGTATCTGCACCTTCATTGTCCATCTTAGTTTTGATTTGATGTTCTTATTTGGTTACTTGTTTACTGTTCAGGTCAGGAGTCGGCAACCATTGACTTTGATGAGGGGGTCAGAATAACGCCTTTCAACCTACAAGAAGAAATGGAGGAAGGCCACTTTGATTCTGAGGGGAATTACTTCCTGAATAAAGAAGAGCAGATCAGGGACAACTGGCTGGACAATATTGACTGGGTAAATTCTTAAGGACGTGTACGGTGGGGATTGGGCATTTCCATTACGTCTCGCTACAAAAGATTAAAAACTTTTCTGCCTTTTAGGTGAAGATCAAGTCGCAGCAAATTGTGAAAAGGAAAGCTTCCTTGTTGGCAAAGAAGAGACCCAGGACGGACAATGAGGGTGAGAATGAGGAAGAAAGACAAGAAAAGGAGGAGGAGGAAGAAGAAGAAGAGGAGGAGGAGGAAGATGAAAATGAGGAAGGCGATTCCAAGAACGAGGTAGAAAAGTCAGATTCCGAGGATGAAGCCGCTTTCAGGTCCATGGACAAAATGACCCTACTGAGGTGTGTGGTGGAGCTTCTCCAACCGGGTGAGACGGTTACCAGAGCCCTGCGCAGACTGGGAGGGATGAAGAAACCAAGTTCAAAGCGAGGGGTGGGACAGAGTGACCTTGAACCGGACAAGCCATCCTTAGAGCGGCTGACCGGGCTAGCTGACCAGTTAGTAGTGTGTGGCGAGTATGAAATCTACCAGCACACCTACGAGAAGCTGACCCATCGGATCAGAACTGCTGAAGAAAAGAAGCGTGTCGTGGATGAGGATGCGGCCCTGGACATGTTTGGTGAGGATTTTGATGAGGGACAGAATGGAATTAAGCAGAAGGAAAAGAAGGCAGATGAAGAGGAAGAAGAGGAGAAAAGTTTGTATCTTCTTTTGGTGGTGGCATTTCTCTTCTGGGCCTCAACTGTTGTGATAAAATCCCTGTTGCTGTCTGTTCTAGGTGGCGATACCGAGGTGATGTGGGAGTACAAGTGGGAGAATTCAGACAACTCCGAGATATACGGCCCCTTCAGCAGCCAGCAGATGAAGGTGATGTTGCACTTATTTTCCATTCTTCTTCTCTGATGAGTTGACATTCTGTCCTCCTCCTGTGGCAGGGGTGGCCATTGTCTCCTCCAACTCCAGTTACAGTCCTTATGAAAAATATCCAAGCCCTTGGAAGTTTTCACATTTTTGTTGAATTATTTTACGAGTGATGTATGAGAGATTTATTGTTTACTTTTTAGTACACATTTTAACTTAAGTGTGGTTTTTAAAAAGTATTTTATATATACAGTGCATCCGGAAAGTATTCCCAGCACTTCATCACTTTGTCCACATTTTGTTATGTTACAGCCTTATCCCATAATGGATTCAATTCATTTTTTTCCTCAGAATTCTCCACACAACACCCCATAATGACAACGTGGAAAAAGTTTACTTGAGGTTTTTGCAAAGTTATTAAAAATAAAAAAACTGATAAATCCCATGTCCATAAGTATTCACAGCCTTTGCTCAATACTTTGTCGATGCCCCTTTGGCAGCAATTCCAGCCTCAAGTCTTGTTGAATATGATGCCACTAGCTTGGCACACCTATCCTTGGCCAGTGTCGCCCATTCCTCTTTGCAGCACCTCTCAAGCTCCATCAGGCTGGATGGGAAGTGTCGGTGCACAGCCATTTTAAGATCTCTCCAGAGATGTTCAATCAGATTCAAGTCTGGGCTCTGGCTGGGCCACTCAAGGACATTCACAGAGTTGTCCTGAAGCCACTCCTTTGATATCTTGGCTGTGTGCTTAGGGTTGTTGTCCTGCTGAAAGATGAACCGTCGCCCCAGTCTGAGGTCAAGAGCGCTCTGGAGCAGGTTTTCATCCAGGATGTCTCTGTACATTGCTGCAGTCATCTTTCCCTTTATCCTGACTAGTCTCCCAGTCCCCACAGCATGATGCTGCCACCACCATGCTTCACTGTAGGGATGGTATTGGCCTGGTGATGAGCGGTGCCTGGTTCCTCCAAACGTGACGCCTGGCATTCACACCAAAGAGTTCAATCTTTGTCTCATCAGACCAGAGAATTTTCTTTCTCATGGAGTCCTGAGAGTCCTTCAGGTGCCTTTTGGCAAACTCCAGGCAGGCTGCCATGTGCCTTTTACTAAGGAGTGGCTTCCATCTGGCCACTCTACCATACAGGCCTGATTGGTGGATTGCTGCAGAGATGGTTGTCCTTCTGGAAGGTTCTCCTCTCTCCACAGAGGACCTCTGGAGCTCTGACAGAGTGACCATCGGGTTCTTGGTCACCTCCCTGACTAAGGCCCTTCTCCCCTGATCGCTCAGTTTAGATGGCCGGCCACCTCTAGGAAGAGTCCTGGTGGTTTTGAACTTCTTCCACTTACGGATGATGGAGGCCACTGTGCTCATTGGGATCTTCAAAGCAGCAGAAATTTTTCTGTAACCTTCCCCAGATTTGTGCCTTGAGACAATCCTGTCTCGGAGGTCTACAGACAATTCCTTTGACTTCATGCTTGGTTTGTGCTCTGACATGAACTGTCAACTGTGGGACCTTCTATAGACCGGTGTGTGCCTTTCCAAATCAGGTCCAGTCAACTGAATGTACCATAGGTGGACTCCAATGAAGCTGCAGAAACATCTCAGGGATGATCAGGGGAAACAGGAGGCACCTGAGCTCAATTCTGAGCTTCATGGCAAAGGCTGTGAATACTTATGTACATGGGATTTCTCAGTTTTTTTATTTTTAATAAATTTGCAAAAACCTCAACCTTTTTTCATGTTGTCATTATGGGGTGTTGTGTGTAGAATTCTGAGCAAAAAAATGAATTTAATCCATTTTGGAATAAGGCTGTGACATAAGAAAATGTGGAAAAAGTGATGATGTGCTGGGAATACTTTCTGGATGCACTTTATAAATATATATTATATATATTTATATATTCATTGCATTCATTGTCTTTGAGTCCTGACCTGAATTGTGTGGGTGCTTACCTACCAGGTAACGCTTGTGGTTGGTCTGCCATTTGGCAAACATCCGCCACGGTGCCCTCTTCAGTTGCAAGAAGCAGATCATGGACTGTTGCATAGTTTACTGTCAAATAATGCAGAGAGTACGCGACACGTGTTTTGCCCTCATTTGAGCTCGTCAGGCGTACACGCTCTACTGCTCCCCTCTTGGGGATTGAACCTCGGACATCAGCATTCCATGATCTGCTTCTTGCAACTGAAGAGGGCACTATGGTGGATGTTTGCCGAATGGCAGACCAACCACAGGCGTCACCTGGTAGGTAACCACCCACACAGTTCAGGTCGGGACTCAAAGACTACGAATGTAATTACTCCGGACCTACAGGCTGTCAAATAAACGAACCACACGCCGTGGCGCAACATTAGGGGCATCGCCTCTGGCGCTGACATTCGAGGTTTGATCCCAGAGAGGGGGTGTAATGAGTGTGTACGCCTGCTGAGCCCAGAATGAGGGCGAAACACGTGTCGCCTACTCTTTGCAGTATTTGACAGTAAACTATGCGACATATATATATGTATAAATAATAATTTCTTTGAAACTCGCATCCCTGCAGCCTCTTTTCACTTTTACACACAGAATATTCACAAAGCAAACACAAAGGAAAAATGTGAGCCCCCAGTGTGGTTTGTTGTGTTTTTGGAAATCTTCAGCTGCACAGCTGTGCCGTCCTCCAGCCGCTCCTTCAGAGTTAACAGGATGCTGTTGTCAAAATCAATAAAAGGGCGTCGAGAGCCGCGTGGAGACCCTTTGTCTGCGCCGCCGCCGCCTTCTTCTTCTTCACAAGATTCCCACAATTCATCCATCCATTGTCCAACCCGCTATATCCTAACACCAGGGTGTCAGGGGTCTGCTGGAGCCAATTCCCACAATCCACTGGTTTCATTTTCTTTTCTTCTTCTTCTCCTCTGCAGAACTGGGTGGACGATGGCTACTTCCAGGAAGGCGTATACTGCCGGAAAGTCGGTCAGGGCGAATCCTGTTTCTACAATTCCCGACGTCTGGACTTTGAGCTTTACACTTGAGTGAACAGCTGTGGAGCAGACCAAACAAAAAAAATAAATGTAAAAATCCTGAGGCTGCTTCATGGACACGCAGTGTGAGGACTGGGGGCTTCCAGCACGAGCTGTCCTGGCCGACACGAACGCCTCTGTGCTGCTCGCGGACCGGCGGCCTAACTGCATGGTGTTGCCCAGAATCGCTGTAAGCCTTTGATTCACTCACTCTGTGTTTGGGAGGGTCAGCCACACGATTCCGGTGGGCAGTATAGGCCAGTGGTCCTGGAGCCTGGGGGGGTTGGAGGGGGGTGGGTGGGTGTGTGTGTGCGGGCGTAGGTTCAGACTCTTCCTTTTTAATAAATGTGTGTTTGTGTCTTCGTTTCCTGGCCTTGTCATGTGCCTCCTTGAAACACCACGTGGGATTGGCTGAGAAGCTCCTCAGAAATCCATCATCTTCATGGTGGGCAATGAAAGGCTGCCACTGCTGTGGTCTTCCATCCAGACTCCCAACACGAGCCAGTGATGGCGCATTGGCGATGACAACCCCCCAGTTAATCAATAACCAATGCCAATCAGGTCTGCCCAGTCCGACTCGCGCCACCCTGTTTGAGTGCTGGACCAAAGCTCACTTTGCAGTTGACGTCTCTGCTCAAACATCAGAACTGAGCAAAGCTGAGAACGTGGGACCAGTTTGAGGTTCACCTTGTGTGGGACGTCCACTGTGGCCATCAGGTTACCAGACCTGAGTAAAAGTCCATTTGTTCAGAGCCTGCTGAGAGAATAAGTGCCGGTTGTGAATGGGCTGATGGTGACACTGTGACAGATGTGACACCAAGCGTAGGCCATGACAGGTCTGACGGTGACACTGTGTGTAGGCCGTGACAGTGACACCAAGCATAGGCCATGACAGGGCTGACGGTGACACTGAGTGTAGGCCGTAACACTGGGCACTGGCTGTGACATGTCTGATGGTGACACCGACAGCAGGCCATGATAGGTCTGACAGTGAGACTGAGTGTAGGCTGTGACAAATGTGACACTGAGTGCTGGCCGTAACAGGTCTGATGGTGACGCCGAGCACAGGCCATGATAGGTCTGAGGGTGAGCCTGAGTGTAGGATGTGACACTGAATGCTGGCCTTGACAGGTCTGGTGGTGACACAGAGCGCTGGCCATGACAGATGTGACAGTGACACCGAGTGTGCCAAGATTTGCTCAAAGTTGACGTCCCCTTGAAGCCCCCGTGGGTTTGAATTAACAAAGTAACAGAACTGCGAGAGCCGAAGACCGCGTGGTGCGCAGAAAGTGAAAAAGCACGAGGCCTGACCCCAGCCAAACACCAAAGAGGGGGCTACACTGTGACCACAGCCCAAGCAGGAGGGACCTTCACCTTGAATTTACGAGATTAGGTGGTCTGAGGTCTTAGCCGCTGTGTCCACCTCCAGTGCCCCCCAGCAGGAGTCCTGAGCTGAGCGATGATCCGGATTGGCCCTGCGGCTGAGCTCTCCTCTCCAGGTCAGTTCCTCTAAAGTCTCATGTGGGTGACGAAGCCCCGGCTGCTGTACGTTTTTATTTTGATTTTTTTTTGCTTGGTTCTTTTACTCTGTTGGGTTTGTCACCGATAACTGGGCTTCGCCTGTGGTGACCGGGGTCTTACTGTACCAGAGTGAGGGTCCTGCCTGCATTTCTTCTGCTGCTGTTGTTCCTGAGTGTCTGTCACGTCACTCTTGTGCTTTCCTCACGGTTGCTTACTTTGATTTTCTTAAAGGGTCTTCTGGTCAGACACTGCTGGCCGCTCGCCACCTTCAGTCACTAAGCAGCCATTTGGTTTCCAGAGGCCAGCCGGAGCCTCATAGTCTCACTAAATAAGGGGGGCTTTAATGGCACATTGCTGGTTGTGTGGTCCCTTGCAGAAGCAATGCTTGACAAAGAACGGTGTCATTTGGGGGGGGGGGGGGGGGGGGGGGGGGGTTTGGGCTTCTTTGCATATGACGTTGGGTCTTTGGGTTTTGAAAAGGCTCGTAATGTGGGGACAAAAGAGAAATCCACGATGAGTAGTAAGGGGGGCGAGCGGGAAACGAACAGACCAAGAAAATCTGAACTGAGCGAGTCCACTGAAATGAACCCCCCCGGTTAACTCAAACGTCTTTAATCTTCATAGTTTTTTATAGAACCTGTGCGAGATCTAAATAAATAATTCATACGGTCACCAAAAATCGCCCCCCATGGCAGAGTTTCTTAAACCATAGGTGGCCACCGTTGGGTTGAAAGTTGCCATTACTTTTAATGTGAATGGGTCCTGTACGAGTCATGAAGCGTGTCGTGGTGGGTCGCCGCAGGTCCGTTAAGTAGTCGACCCCCCCGGCAGCAGCAGTTCTCTTGGGGGGGGGTCTCGGACACTAAGAAGGGCGGGATTGGAGCACACGGGGAGAACATGCCGGGGGCACCCAGCACTTGTTGCACCACCGCTGGGCTACCATCACTTAATCTAAGGGTCCAATGTCATGTTCTGTCTCCGGAATTTAAAAAGTGTTTTAAGTACAATTGGTGGGGGGGGGGGTCCATTGATATTTTTTTTCTTTTCTTCCTACAAGTCCCTTTTGCTAAATGTGTTTTAAATGAAGGTCCCGGATGACGAGCAGGTTGAAGTTGGTTTCTTTTCTCTTTAATGATTTTATGCTCGGTGGTCTAACGGCTCTGTGACGTATTTGTTAATCAGGTACTTTTTTATAGTTTTCGGTTTCTGTTATACAGATGGGCTCGTTTTGTTTTCTTGTCCCTGTTTTACTTTTTTAAAAACGTTTTTGTCTAAAATTCAAAACAAGCAGGTGCGACAACTCGGTGGCTGCTGCTTGCTGGTGGGTCGCTTTTGTTGAAATGGTGAAATGGGAGAAGATCCCATAACTAAGTATTCGTAAAGAACAATCCGTTTGATTGAGAGAGTCGCGCAGATTCTTCAGGTGTCCTAAACTCCAGTTTAAGTAGCGCTGGGTCTCCACCGCCCCCGTCCAGAGAGGTGAGGTCGGGGGGACTGGTGCTGATAAACTGGTCCCTGTGTGTGTGTGCGCGCGCCCTGTTGATGGGCTGGCAGCCGTCGCGACTGCTCTGAACACCCCACCATCACCCGCGGAGGCTCCTCTGACTCAAAGGCCGTTTCGATGCTGAGGTGGTGGGGGGGCTTTACCTGACCTGCGTCGTCGCTTAGACCCCTTTCTCTGTTAGGATGTCTTTTGTCATTACCTGACGTTTGTCTTTGCCGTTTTTCTGTTTTGTAAAGCACTGAGCGCGCTTTCCTCGCTGGACTCCGGCCCGTCCATTTTCTTTATTATTTTTGTATTTCAATAGTTGGCCTTTCGTTGTTGGTCAGTTTTTGTCTCGCTATCGCCCCCCGCGTGGGTACAGAGGAGGACACGACGTGCCCAGTTTAGTGTAACTGGATCGACCCAGCAGTGCGCGTTCTTTACAAAGTGTGCCCATTGCTTTAGCGTTCCAGTTCTGAAAGGTGGGCACATTGTTGGAGTTTTTTTCCTTCCCTTTCTCGCTATTGCCCCTTTATGTGCGCACGCGACGAAAGGTGCAATGTTCCCAGTTTAGTGTGCCTAAATCGGCCCTGCAGTGGTGAGCATCTGAGTTCTGAAAGGTGGCCTCCTTATGCGCACGCGCGCCCGTGGTAATCCTAACTCACTTTTTACCTCACCGGAGTTTGTTGTGCTCCCCTCTCTTGGTTACAGCATTCCTCGCTGATTTTATTTATTCTCTGGAAGGTTTTCGAATATTAAGTGGCGTTATTAGTCACCCGTTTTATCACATGACGTGTGTGTTTCGTGCCTCCCGCTGAACAAACCCCGCGAATCCGGCTGCTATAACTGCACTGCGGCCGTTAGGTGGCGCATCTCGTCCGAATTACAGTATACTGTACGTCCTTCTGGATTCTGGGTTGAGCGCCTTTATGGCGGATTATCAATCAGCAAATCTCCTTTGCAGTTCATTATAGCGCCTTGCGTCCTCCTCTTCATATCGCATGCGTATGAAGAACTCTGCTTAGGTGATGACTATTAAAGAAAAAAAAAACCACGCAGCTTTACGGACAAACGCCCACTAGCATTTCTTTTTGTCGTGTGACCCTCAGGTGCCCGTCCGTCTACTTTTTTGGGTGATGACGTCAGCACCTGCGCCTCATCGCTGAGGAATGCACGCGCGAGGGGAGCGGAAGGCGCGGCACGGCGTTCGTTTTGTTTCTTCGTTTTGTAAAGGCGTAAAGCCGTTGGGAGGCGTGCCCGCGTCTACAGCGCGTGCGTGTATGTGTGTATGCGTGCCTACGAGCGCGCGCGCCCCGTGCCCTCCGGCTTGGGACAGGCCGGACCGAGAAAAAAAAAAAAAAAAAAAAGCGCCGTGCCCTCTTTCTCCTTGAGGCGGCTCCAAGCAGGGAGATAAGGAGGTGGGAGGGGAGGATAAGGCGGCGGGGAGGATGAATAAGCCGCAACTCGGCGGGCGGCCCCCAGAAGTTCCCAGGACTTGTGGAGACATCGCGGCGCGACCGGGGACGAGCGGAATCGGAGATCGGCCGTCGCCTGGCGAGGAGGGAGCGCAGTAAGTAAAGATGAGCGCGCCGGCCGTGACAGTGACAATGACGGGGCTCATCCCGGCCTCCGCTGTGCCAGCCGAAACTTAACTGGGGCAGCGGAGGAGGATGCGAGGTTCCCGGTTTAGTGTAACCGAATCTTCCCTCCAGCGCTCGTTCTTTACGAAGTGTACCCGTCGGTGAGCATTTCAGACCTGAAAGGTGGGCCGCTTCGCTTCTATCCTCCTGCAGGATGGCATCCCTGCCACCCGATCGTCTGGTCCTTTTCACTTCTTTCGACCGGCCGGTGCAGTCTAATAATTGGGTGAATGTTCTACATGTACGGGGTGTACCCGTCAACAGGGACTGTCGTGTGAATTTGCAGATAGCGGCGTCTCAGTTAGCCCTCTCGGTGCGGGCGGGCGGGGAGCGTGTGGATTTGGGGTCCCCTTTGAAGCTTCTAATAGAAACAGGAGTTGAGTGCCCCCCTTTTGAGGTTTCGTAGTGGCGACTCGTCTTAAACCGTCCACCACAGATGAGGGGCGGCTGTGTTATATATGATGGGCTTGCGGCTATTGAATAACCGGGCTAGAAAGATCAGGGGGCTAAAGCCTCTGATGCCCCCCACGTGTGATGTCTGTAAGAAATGCTTCCCTTTGTTTTAACGGCTGCGGTTAACGCCACGCCAAAGTCATCCCTACGACTGTCTGTCACAGGAGGAGAACCGCAGTGGACCCGCCGTGTCACACCGCTCAGATTCCGACGGCTGTCACCTGACAAAGTGCGGTGGGCAACGCGACGAAACCCCGACCGCTGTGACGTCAGCGTGAGCCCACGTCATGTAGTCAAAGGCGCTATATAATAAGATCGCAGCCGGTAAGGTTTGCTCCGTTTACTCCGTAGAGTCCGGTGGCAGAACCGAAATGAAAACACCGGGGAGCCATCAAATATGTAACACGTGTGGTGGGGACACTGGAGGGGTGTGGATTCGGCTCTCACTCACTCACACACACTCTCGCAGTTGGGGGGGGGGGGGTTATGGTGTATCTAAAATCCCGATTATTATTATCATCAATGATATTAATGACAATAATACTAATAATTCCGATTAAGCCCTGACATACGAACGTACAGACTCCGGGCAGGGCACCACATTCGGTCCCACCGAGCAGAACACTAAAGGCAGCTGCGCCCACCGCTTTGGTAAATCGTCCACTCACTCAGATGGGCAAAGTTTCTATCGGTGGCTGCGGACAGACGTCAAAAGCCGCACCCCGATAACGTGTTCGACACTCAGAACTGAACGGCGAACTTTCGGTTTGCGCCTGCAGTGTCGCTGCTACAAAAAAACGGAAGCTGCGCTAAATGGCCGAGTTTGTCGCACTGAATGTCGCAGGCCAAGCACGAGCAGGTGAGGTGGGTGAGCCCTGTGTGTGTGTGTGTGTTCAGGTGTCGACTCTGCGATGGACTGGCTGGCGTCCCGTCCGGGTGTTTGTTCCTGCCTTGTGCCTGATGCTTGCTGCTGGGTTCGGCACCACCTTCCCGGGTTTAAAAGATGGATGGCGGTTCGGTTAACTTTAACGGTCCAGTCTGAGAACTGAACTCAGTGGCAGCTCTGAAGGTCCACTGTCGAGTCACAGCACTGACAGGATAAGGTGCCGAATGTCCAGCTTGGTCATTTTCTGCAGTCTCAAAACTGAAATTTAATGGAACTTGGTTGAAGAAACGGCGGTGGGCTGGCGCCCTGCCCGGACTGGGATTGGCTCCAGCAGACCCCCGTGAGCCTGTAGTTAGGATGCAGGGGGTTGGATAATGGATGGATAGTTGAAGAAACCCCCGTTAAAAAATGAACCCCGTTCAAGTGGTGTGCAAGGAACTGCCGCTGTGTGCCGGATATTCGGGTTACGTATAAGGTTCATGGAAATCCAAGCCAGAAGTCCACCTTCCTGCAACTGTCACGTCTTGAAAATCACAATAAATAAATGTCTACAGTGAGTGGGACCCCCCCCAATCCCCCCGGACTGTCCAATGTTGTTTTCCAGTTCCAGACCTGCACACACATTCCAGCTGTCCGGTTTAGTTAGGTAGTCCATGCAGGAAGAAAACCGGAGAATTGTTCCGAACTGCTTAATATGCTTAAAAGGATTGGGGGGTCCACTTCATCTGCTGTCCGGTCCCTATAGCAGCGTTTCTCAACCTTTAAGTATTTGCGACCCAAATTTTCATAACAGTTTTAATCGCGACCCCCTAACGTTTTTTTTGAAAGGAGCCCACTAATACCAATTTGTTCTTTTTTAATTAATGATTTATCAGAGATGCATATTTTATTAGACCTACTTGACTTTTATCGACATTTATCTAACTGTATTTATTTTTCTAGTATCAGAATGTAGTTTAAGTTAATTTGTTTTGGTTTCAATAGATGGATTTTTCATATTTTCGAGTCCTTTTCCTTTTTTCACATTACCGCCCCCCCCCCCCCCAAGAGATTGAGAACCTATGCGCCTAAAGTGAAAGCAAACGCCACACGCGTTATTCCTGCAGGGTGGCGCACTTGTTGCCCTGCTGCCCCCTCAGTGTCCCTCGAGTCTGCATGTTCGCCCCGTGGCTGCGTGCCATTCCTCCCACAGTCCAAAGACATGCAGGTTAGGCGAATTGGCAGCCCCCCCAGGTTGATGGGGTTGGTGGGCTTGTGCTCGCCCTGCAGTGGCCTGGCGTCCTGTCCAGGATTTGTTCCTGCCTTGTGCCTCCTGCGATAGGCTCCAGCCTATTGGATTGCATTGGATTAAGGGGGTTAGAAAATGACGTGACAATGACACGACGACGCCGATTATTCGAGTCATGTGCTTTGAGATGAGACCCCTTATGCTGGGTAAATAAACCGAGCGTCAGAGAATAGCTACCAGAGGGCCATTATGTGTACATTATGTAAGCCCCCTTCAGCCTCAAAGGGGAAATGACTCGTGAGTGGGTGTCCAGTCTCGGAAATGAAACTGAAAGTCCGGCTCAGGGTCCCTGCAACTGAACTTAAAAAAGTGAGTAAAAAAAAAAAAATGAACATTCAAATTTAGTGTCCATTAAGCAGGAGTCGCTATGAGCCGCGGAAAGGCGCTATATAAATATATAATAATATTGTCCCCGATATCCATTTTGCCCCAAACATCCAGTCCCACACGTGAAAGGGTGGACTGAATGTCCAGTTTGCTTACTCTGTCCAGTAAGTTCGGTTCTGCGGTTGGACAATACAAGCCAAAGCTGCGTCAATTGTCCATTGCGCAAAAGAAAGAAAATAAAAGCGGCGCTGAAGGTCCGGTCTGTCAGTATTCACAAACTAATGGCCGGTTGGTCCACTCTCGGGAATTACGGTGTCCAGTTATTCTGCTAATGGAGCTTAAAGGAAGTGCTGGCTCGATTGTCCACTTACAGTATTATTAATAAATGATTTGTTTCATATTTCCTGCAGCTCGGTGCGCAATAACGGAACACGGCGGACGGACAACTCGGGCGGAGCTGCGCGGAGTGGACTTTATTAGCCCAATTTTGACACTTAAACTTGGTGGCCGCCGGGTGACAAGTTAGGGAAAATCCGGCAGAGGGGAGGCGGACTTCCCGATGACCGTCAAGTGCAAATCTACGGATTTGAGATAAGAGAGGAGGAGGAGGAGTGTAGGCGTCACAAAACATCAACGAGACAATCCGAAAAAAGACGAAAAGCGAGCGAGCGAGAAAGGGGGGCGGGGCGAAATAAAAGGGGCGGGGCGAAAAGGTTTACAAGAAAAAAGCCGTCAGAAGCCGCCGACACGTAAGGACGGACGATGAGGCAGCCGCAGTCGGACTCGCCCCGGAGGATTTAAACGGACACCTCGGGCAGCCGGTGAGTAGCCAAGTGTCCGCCACTTCACTCCCAATGCCGCCTTTCGTGTTTCCTTTTGGGCAGTTCGGTTAAACGGCAATGAGACGGCGCGGGCAGCGCTCTCTGGGACTGGACCTCAATGGGGGCTCCGAACTGACCATTTCGGGTTCTGAACGTGTTCTCAATTTACAGTCGAGGGGGGAAAATCTGACCAGTCCTCCTTAATCGGTGGTCTTAAAAAAGTGTTAGTTGGAGAAGATGGACAGTTCTGTGTGCTGTGCTTTAGATAGATAGATAGATAGATAGATACTTTATTAATCCCAATGGGAAATTCACATTCTCCAGCAGCAGCATACTGATACAATAAATAATATTAAATTAAAGAATGATAATAATACAGGTGAAAAAAACAGACAATAACTATGTATAATGTTAAATATTAACGTTTACCCCCCCCCCTGGTGGAATTAAAGAGTCGCATAGTTTGGGGGAGGAACGATCTCCTCAATCTGTCTGTGGAGCAGGACAGTGACAGCAGTCTGTCGCTGAAGCTGCTCTTCTGTATGGAGATGACATTATTTAGTGGATGCAGTGGATTCTCCATAATTGATAGGAGCCTGCTCAGCGCCCGTCGCTCTGCCACTGATGTCAAACTGTCCAGCTCCATGCCAACAATAGAGCTTGCCTTCCTCACCAGTTTGTCCAGGCGTGAGGCGTCTTTCCTCTTAATGCTGCCTCCCCAGCACACCACTGCGTAGAAGAGGGCGCTCGCCACAACTGTTTGATAGAACATCTGCAGCATCTTATTGCAGATGTTGAAGGACGCCAGCCTTCTAAGGAAGTATAACTGGCTCTGTCCTTTCTTGCACAGCGCATCAGTATTGGCAGTCCAGTCTAATTTATCATCCAGCTGCACTCCCAGATATTTATAGGTCTGCACCATCTGCACACAGTCATCTTTGATGATCACTGGGTCTATGAGGGGTCTGGGCCTCCTAAAATCCACCACCAGCTCTTTGGTTTTGCTGGTGTTCAGGTGTAGGTGGTTTGAGTCGCACCATTTAACAAAGTCATTGATTAGGTCCCTATACTCCTCCTCCAGCCCACTCCTGATACAGCCCATGATAGCAGTGTCGTCAGTGAACTTTTGCACGTGGCAGGACTCCGAGTTGTATTGGAAGTCCGATGTATATAGGCTGAACAGGACCGGAGAAAGTACAGTCGCCTGTGGCGCTCCTGTGTTGCTGACCACAATGTCAGACGTGCAGTACCCAAGATGCACATACTGAGGTCTGTCTTTAAGATAGTCCACGATCCATGCCACCAGGTATGAATCTACTCCCATCTCTGTCAGCTTGTCCCTAAGGAGCAGAGGTTGGGATTGTGTTGAAGGCGCTAGAGAAGTCTAGAAACATAATTCTTACAGCACCACTGCCTCTGTCCAAGTGAGAGAGGGATCGGTGTAGCATATAGATGATGGCATCTTCCGCTCCCACCTTCTCCTGATATGCAAACTGCAGAGGGTCAAGGGCGTGTTGGACCTGTGGCCTAAGGTGGTGAAGCAGCAGCCTCTCCATGGTCTTCATCACATGTGATGTCAGAGCAACAGGCCGAAAAGTCATTCAGCTCACTAGGACGTGATACCTTTGGGACTGGGGTGATTACAAGATGTTTTCCAAAGCCTCGGGACTCTCCCCTGTTCCAGGCTCAGGTTGAAGATGCGCTGTAGAGGACCCCCCAGCTCCGATGCACAGACCTTCAGCAGTCGTGGCGATACTCCATCTGGACCCGCTGCTTTGCTGGCACGAAGTCTCCTCAGCTCTCTGCTCACTTGCACTGTTGTAATTGTGGGTGGGGATGTTTTTCCAATGCTGGTATCAGCAGAAGGATGTGTGGAGGGTGCAGTACTCCGAGGTGAGAGTGAGAGTGGGTTAGGGTGGTCAAACCTGTTAAAGAAGTTGTTCATTTGGTTTGCTCCTTCACGTCTCTCTCAATGGTGGTACCCCGCTTCGAGCTGCAGCCAGTGATGATCTTCATCCCATCCCACACTTCCTTCATGCTGTTATTCTGCAACTTCTGCTCCAGCTTTCTCCTGTACTGCTCCCTCGCCGCCCTGAGTTGGACTCGGAGTTCCTTCTGCACGCGCTTGAGCTCATGCTGATCACCGTCTTTAAAAGCCCTTTTCTTCTGGTTCAAAAGGCCCTTGATGTCACTTGTAATCCATGGCTTGTTGTTAGCATAGCAGCGTACTGTTCTTACTGGAACTACAATGTCCATACAGAAGTTGATGTAGTCAGTAGTGCAGTCAACAACTTCCTCAATGTTCTCACTATGAGATCCCTGCAGGATATCCCAGTCTGTAGTTCCAAAAAGTTCTCTCAGAGTATTCTCAGCCTCCGGGGTCCACTTCCTGAATGATCGTGTGGTTACAGGTAGGACTCTCACTTTTGGTTTATAGTGAGGCTGAAGCAGAACCAGGTTATGATCTGCTTTCCCAAGCGCAGGCAGCGGGGTGGCGCTGTATGCGTCTTTAACGTTTGCATACAGTAAATCAATAGTCTTATTTCCCCGGGTGTTACAGTCCACATACTGGGAGAAGGCAGGTAATGTTTTGTCCAGCGTCACATGGTTAAAGTCTCCAGCGATTAGCACAAGCGCCTCAGGGTGCTGCGTTTGTAACTTAGCAACAGTGGAATGGATGATGTCACTCGCTGACTCCATGTCTGCCCGAGGAGGAATGTACACAATAACAACAATGACATGTCCAAACTCTCTGGGCAAATAGTAGGGACGTAAACTTACGGCCAACAGTTCGATATCCCTGCAGCAAGTGGAGATTTTGACGTTAACATGTCCAGAGTGACACCACCGTGTATTAACATAGAGAGCGAGTCCTCCTCCTTTGTGCTTCCCACAGGTACTTGCATCTCTGTCCGCTCTAACTGTGCTAAACCCAGGTAGCTCCACATTAGCATCTGGGATGGTGTTATTTAGCCACGTTTCGCAGAAACACAACAAACTGCATTCTCTGTAGGTCCTGACATTTTTCACCAGCGCAGCCAGTTCGTCGATCTTATTTGAGATTGAGTTTACATTCCCCAGAATCACAGAAGGCACCGAAGGCTTGAAACGCCACTTTCTCGCAAGCCGCTTCTTTTTTAGCTTAGTGCCGGCTCTGCTGCCACGATACCGCCTTCTTACCTCGTCGGGTAAATATGGAACCACACCGGCACTGGCATTTGTTCTCAGCGCCCGAAGTTGAGTACTTGAATAGGCGAGTCTCGGCGTGTTAAAATCCATGCCCACGTTGTAAAAGTAAGTGTGTCCAGGGAACGAATCCACATAAAATAAAGTGGTAGGAGTGATCAATAAATAAAAATAGAAAAATAAAAGTAGAAAAGTACACATACATATACAGTCATACACGGAGCTGCTGAAAAGGCTGCCACTCTCGGCGGCGCCGGATGTATATATATTTAGTCTACAGGTAAACTGTGGAAGTGTAAAGAGAACAAGTCTGGGGCTGCTGGGTGAAATGGTCACTCCCTCCAAAGGGGGTCTCATCGTATTAGGGGCTGTTGATTGGACTCTGGTGTTGTGCTGCCAGCTGTCCTCGTGTGTAGGGTCTGGTCAGGTCAGAAACCATGGCAGGAGGTTCTCAGTAATGCATGGCGAGGTCCAAGCAGGTAACATCTCAGTGAGGTTTGTTTGGGTCCGTCCACCTGCCGAGACGTGGTCAGATACAGGCTACCGCACGTACTGTCCAGTGGTCTGGCATGATGTCCCCTCAGTTCAGGCCAACTCCTCCCCTTTCTGGGCCAATGAGATCCTCACTCTGAAATCTCTTAAGATGTTCCCTCACTGTGGTCCACTATCAGATGTGGTCAGTTGTCCTCTCTTTGGCCTTTCACATTTTCACTGCCTGAGAACTCCTTAGCTAGCTGGAAGCTGGTTTGCACCCAGGCTCAGATTGTCTCCCTTCAGGCGTTACTGGGTTGGGATTCCCCAGTTGTGACACGCCTTTCCTGGATTGGCCAGCCTCATTCCTTGCTTTGTATTTTCTGGGAATTCAGCAGAATCTCCTGCCCGAGGACAGCTTTGAGTTAAAGAATGTTCTGTGTCCTGTGGTGTGGGCCGAGGTCAGGTGGGCAGTAGGGTCAGTACTGGCCAGCCTATAATGTTGTCTTCACGTCAAGGATTCATGAAGCCCTTACACCCACTAAGCGTGGTCAAGTTGGGTATCCAGAGCCTGGACCGCCAGCCACACAGCTTCAGCTCTGACAGCCTGCAACTTGACAATGGCCTGCAGGAATCCGGAAGGGAGAGGCCTCCCACAGTGGCATGCTGGGAACTTGCCAGACCTGTTGAGGCCTGCTGGTCAGGGGCTTTCCAGCTTAGGGGAGCGAAGACAGTTAAGCTACAGCTTCTCGGGGGGGGCGGTGGTGGTGAGGTGTGTGTTCCATCTGAGTCACCCTGTCCTCACGCTCCTCCAGTCACCTCATTGAGGACCTGCTGGCTCAGGTGGGTCTAAGTCGTGTTGTCTGAGCACCTGATCTTCTGTATCCATCCTTCTCGATGTCAGCCCCTCGCTCATCATGACTTTTACACTCGGGCCCACCTGTCTGGTTTTCTTTATCCTGTGTCTGTCCCCTCAGTCAATTTTTAGGTTATATAGTGCCTTTCACAGCACTCACCAGCACACGTCATGGAGTAAGACGGGCTGCTATGACTGGCTAAACATTCTGCATTTCATATAGTGCCTTTCACAGTAAGCATCATCTCAGGTCACTTGAGCAACCATTTAGCCAGACTTGTCAGTCACTTTATAGTTTATATAGCGCCTTTCACATTAATCGCCCTCACAAGTCACTTCTCTGACCATCTAGATAGTTATATCTAGCAGGCTATAGTTCATATAGCACCTTTCACATCAATCACTGGGTGGCACAATGGTAGCGGCCTCGCAGTTAGGAGACCTGGGTTCACTTATTGGGTCCTCCCTGCATGGAGTTTGCATGTTCTCCCCGTGTCTACATGGGTTTCCTCCCACAGTCCAAAGACATGCAGGTGAGGTGCACTGGCAATCCTAAATGGTCAACTAGTGTGTGCTTGGGGTGTGTGTGTGTGTGTGTGCGCCCTGCCCGGGGTTTGTGTCCTGCCTTGCGCCCTGTGTTGGTGGAGACCCCCGTGACCCTGTGTTAGGATATAGCAGGTTGGACGATGACTTGACTGACATCAATCACCATCACAATTCACTGCCCAGACCATTTAGCTAATCTCATCAGTCAGTCTTCATGTCATATAGCGCCTTTCACTGCAATCACATCACGAGCCACTCAGCAGACAATTTATCCAATTGTCCTGTCATATCAGTCTGGTGATCCTCATTACAGGTCTGTCTATTATTGGACATCCATTTTATATAGCGCCTTTCATGGTACTCCCCCCACATTACAAGTCCTGAACTGCAGCAGTCTTATTAATTATTTCCTCTTTATATAGCACCTTTCACTGTGATCCGCAGCACAGGTCACTCCTTTTCTCTAGTTTCACCCACCAGTCTCTTTTATACACGGGTCTTCAAAGTGCCCATCATCAAAAAGCACACCTCTGTCTATTTAATAATAATCATTCTTTACATTTATATAGCGCCTTTCTCACTACTCAAAGTGCTCTCCATGCAGTGGGGGAACCCAGAAAGTGAACCCACAAATCTCCTTATTGCAATGAAGCAGCAGCAGCTTCTGCTCTTGTCCAGTCGCATCAATCGACTTCATGAATATAGTGCCTTTCGAAGAGCTCACTGTCCAATAAAAAAAGGAAATCGCATTTCAGGCCACTTGTCAGTCTATTTGTCCTGTTTTACAGTATATGGTGTCTTTCACAGTCCTCACCAATAAAAAATCTTATGAAAGTTCATTGGGTCAGCCTTATTTGTTTATTTATTACACCGCCTTTCACACCACTCATCATCACACTTCACGCAACAGTCTTCTGATCCGGTTTAATCAGTCTATTTTATATAGCGCCTTTCGCAGAGCACCCATTCAAAAATCTTATAGGATTAGACTGACGGACTATCCGTCAGTTTTACTTGGCACCCTCATCACACTTTACACACGGGCTGGTTTGCATCATTTTATTTTATATAGTGCCTTTCATGGTACTGCCAGTTAAAAAAATAGTTTAGTCTTATCGGTCTATTTTATTAAGCGTCTTTCACCCCACTCTTAGAATATTCCAGTAGTTCAGTCTTAGCAGTCTATTTTATATAGCGCCTTTCACACTATCTATCCTTCATCATGCAACAGTTTATTTGTCCTGTTATCGTGCCTTTCACAGGTCACACATTCAAAGAGCTTATACTCGTTCATCAGTTTAGCCTTATCAGTCTATTTCATATAGCGCCTCTCCCACTGCTCATCATCACACCTCACACAGCCATCCATTGATCCTGTTTTATCACAGTTTATATAGCGCCTTTCACAGTCCACACCTTCAAACTCATACGATGGACTAGACTAACGAACTATTGGTCTATTACAGGGGTGGACAATGTCGGTCCTGGAGGGCCGCAGTGGCTGCAGGTTTTCATTCCAACCCAATTGCTTAACTAGAAACCAATCCTGCCAATCTCAGACCTTAGTTAATTGTATGGCTTGTTAGTCTGCCATGTTAGGTTCTTATATTGTAGATTTGTTCCTCTCCAAGGATATCATTCAAATGATTAGAATGATTATAGCACCTTTCACCCTGATCCTCATCACACTTTTGTATCATTGTGTCCTTTATTCTATATAGTGCCTTTCAAAGTGCTCACCATTAAAAATCTAATGGCGGTCCATTACTTGAGTCTTATCAGTCTGTTTGATAATCGCTCCTCTTCACACTTTGGGATTAATAAAGTATCTATCTATCTAATCCTGCCTACTATACCAAATTCTATCTATTTACAGTGCATCCGGAAAGTATTCACAGCGCATCACAAAAATCTCAAGTAAACTTTTTTCATGTTGTCATTATGGGGTGTTGTGTGTAGAATTCTGAGGAAAAAAATTAATTTAATCCATTTTGGAATAAGGCTGTAACATAACAAAAGGTGGAAAAAGTGATGAAGCACTGGGAATACTTTCCAGATGCACTGTATCTATCTTTACACAGCAGTCCATACTGTATGCTGCATTTCATCACTCTGTTTATGTCTATATAGCGCCTTTCACAGAGGCCGTCATTGATGTGTTTGATCTTTTCAGTCAAGTTGATATAGCGCCTTTCACAGGGAGCCAGTCTGTTAATCAGCTCTCTTGGGATTTCATCCCACAAGTCTTTCTGTGTTCAGACCAAAGATGTGTGTATTTATTTATTTACTTATTTAGCTATTTATTTATTTATTTAAAGAGCTTTGTAACAAGTCCAACTTCCCCCTGGTGACCAAGTCCTGTCTGTCCAGCTATGCGATCCTGCCAACTACGCTACTCTATCTATCTATCTTTCATATAGTGCCTTTCACACCTATCTATCTATCTGCATGGCTTAGCAGTTAAAGTCAGAGGGTTGCCAGTTCAATCCCTTCTCCAATGGGGGGTCTCTTGAACCTGCACTTGTAATATAGCGCTGCTCCTCTGGGTGGTCTCCACTATATAACAAAAGGCGTGTTTGTAAAAGTCTGCTTCTCTTTCTCTCCCAGTACTCCTCCCTGCCTACGCTTTCAATGGCACATCCAAACATGGGTGGACATCGGGACAGCAAAGAGACGACACCCCTGAACGGGGACGAGGCCACTCCGTCCGTGTCAAGGTGCCACAATGACTACCGCAAGCTGTCCATCGTCAGCATCATCTGTGGCCTCTCCTGTGTGGGCATCATGGCCCTCATCAACTCAGTCAAGGTCAGTCTCTGTCTGTTATGGCCTGTACTGCAGTGTCCAGTCGGTTTAGTGGGTGGATGAAGCGGGCAGCTGGGTCACTCCAATCTGCCACCATCTATGGTCAGCGCAGATCAAGAGGCTTAAACAGCTGGGGGGATTAGAAGTGTGCCTCTCATGGTACATGGACGTCTGGGTCATTCCGGTCTGGTCACTCACCTTGTCCTCTGACTTTTATTTCAGGCTCAGGAGAAGCGGACGTCAGACCCTGAACTGGCCGAGCAGTGTGCGCTCAAGGCCCGCAAGTTCAGCATACTGGCCATCCTGCTGTGGGTGGCCATTCTGGTGCTGGTCCCTACTCTGATGACTCTGGTGTCCTACCTTTTAACTTTCATCGACTGACCAGTCGCTGTTGAAGAACGCGGACCACCTGAGCGTCACACATGGACAGTGGGCTCTTGCACAACTTTTGTACATTATTTATCCTGTAAATAAGCACTTTTTTCTAGATTTGTGTATTTTATCACATTTTTTTTAATTGTAAGTAAAAAAAATATTCTGGAAAGTTTATAAAAAAGTAATTTAAAAACACACAGTCTCTGGCTGGGATGGGTCTTGGAAGCAAAGCAAAAAAAAGAAAAAAGTCCTTTTTTGCCGACCACCAGAGTGTGACTAATACACGTGACTTTCACGGGGTCCACCATTTTATCAGGGCTCCAGCATAGCCTGCCAATCTGAAACCCTGGTGAGACCCCAGGGGTGGATGACCTCCTCGACAAACCCAGTCCAGCACTGCCCACTGCTGGCTAATGAGGGTAACAGCAACTAATGAAGTTCTAGTTCAGCATCAACAGGCCAGCAGCCTCCAGTAGAAGACGTCATTACAGGGTGAAGCTCCATCATCACCAGTAACCCCCCCCCCCCCCCCCCAATACAGCACCTCACTAGTGGGCTACAGGCCTGTACAAGATGCAGGTTCTGGTGGAGGATGTGGGCAGCAGCCATAGCACCTTCTCTTCAGAAGAGGTCACCCCCCCCCAGAAGCTAAGGACTTGGATGGGAGACCAGCTAGGAAAAGCTTGTAAGGGGTGTTGGTGAGGCCAGCAGGGAGCGCTTACCCAGTGGTCTGTGTGATGGGAACACTGGGCTGTCAAAATGGTGCCAAGGTCCTGACTCTCTGGGGTCATAAAGAGCTCTGGGCATCTTTTGAAAAGAGTTATGTGTAATCGGATGTCCTGGCTAAATTGCCCACCACGGCCTAGTCATTCAGCCCCCATCTCTGATTGTCTCTCTCTCTCTCTCACCCCTTCACCACCTAACAGCTAAAGTGTGGCGAGCGTAAAAATGGCTGCCGTCACGTCATCCAGGTGGGTGCTGCTCATTAGTGGTGATTGAGGTGTCACCCCACTCACTATATAAATGTAAAGAATTATTACTATTATTATATACTACTGCACCCTTGTGCAAACAAAACACCTGCAATCCAACCCATACTCAGAGAATTTATAAGTTTGACTACCTGACCAGCAAAAGCTTCAAGCTGACCGGCAAGGTCTTAACGGCAGAACAAAATATTCAGTCGGGTGCCCCCCAACCCCAAAAGTACCTCCCAGGGTCCTATAGAAGACCGGACACTGTGCCCACACATGCACCACCCACCACGTTTCATTAGGTGCCGTCATGACGGACGTGTGGTTTCATGCGTGAATCCCTTTTGTGCTTTTTATCCTGTGGCTTTTCAGTTGTAAAATTATAAAACCGCCCTACGGCACCGATAATCAGCTCACGAAGAAAACGGCGGCTATTCAAGATCATCAGCCCAGGGGGAGATCACAGATGGGGTGCACGTTCCAGAAAGTTCTTTAGAAAGCCCTGCTGAGCTGGTGGTGTGCACAAGGGAGGTCTGGCCGACATGTGTGGTGTGAAGCTTCTAATGAGTTTAGGATGGAGGACCCTCGTTTAAAAAGAAAAGAAAATCCCCAATAGTACAGTTTACTGGATGTGTACAGTTGGTAATTAAAGAGGAGGTCCATCATATCAAGAGGAGGACACGGGCCAGAGGAAGACATCTTACCTGACACAGGGACAATCTGTGGCCTTCAAACGGTGCGAGGGAGCCGGGACTGCTGCTGCTGCCCTAAAGAAAAGGAGCAGAGGAAACCATCAGGATAAGTGCGAATACACATACAGTACCTACAAATACTGTATAACTACCGTAGATACATCCACCTATCAGTAGACATGTCTACCGCAATCTACATACAGTCCTATGAAAAAGTTTGGGACCCCCTCTCAGCCTGTATAATAATCGTCTCTCCTTTCATCAAATAAGGTAACAGTGGTATGTCTTTCATTTCCTAGGAGTACTGTGGTGTTTTCAGAACAAAGATTTTTAGTGACGCAGTACAGTAATCCCTCGCTACTTCGCGGTTCACTTTTTGCGGATTCACGACTTCGCGGATTTTATATGTAAGCATATCTAAATACATAACGTGGATTTTTCGCTGCTTCGCTGGTTTCTGCGGACAATGGGTCTTTTTACTTGCTTCCTCAGTTGGTTTGCCTAGTTGATTTCATACAAGAGATGCTATTGGCGGATGGCTGAGAAGCTACCCAATCAGAGCACGCAGTTAAGTTCCTGTGTGCTGCTGATTGGCTCAGCGACGGAGTGTTGCATTAACCAGGAAGTCTCATCTCACTCATTCATCATTAACGTGCTAATGCTTCAGGGGCCGTGTCCAAGCACCAACAGAAGATGCAAATGATTGCAGAAAAGGTAAAAATTTTGGATATGTTGAAGGAAGGGAACAGCTACACCGCTGCAGGACATCGATTCTTTTATTTAAAAAGGAGGAAAAGCATATAAGATCTATGGCCGCAGTGTCCTTTAACCAGGGTGCAAAACGAGTTGCAAGTGGACGTGATAAGGCAGTAGTCTGGATGGAATCTGCTTTAGGAATCTTTGCAACAAGGTCGACGACGTCATGACCGCCTACAAGCTACTTGTACTTCGCTATACAGTAAGTGTAAACTTATCTACCGATTTCATATTGCTTAGCAGTTGTCCCTGTTTTTAATAGAGTAAACGGTGGGTTGTAAACAATACAGGGAGGGTTTAAAAATGTCCAAATACACGTTAAATAATTAAATAAATATAGTGTCCCTACTTCGCGGAAATTCAGTTATCGCGGTCGGCCTTGGAACCTATCTCCCGCGATAAGTGAGGGATTACTGTATTTAGTTGCATGAAATTAAATCAAATGTGAAAAACTGGCTGTGCACAAATGTGGGTCCCCTTGTCATTGTGCTGATTTGAATGCCTGTCACTGCTCAATGCTGATTGGTTGATGAGCTCGTTAAGCCTTAAACTTCATAGACAGGTGTGTCCATCATGAGATATAAAGGGATTTAAGGTGGTCAATTACAAGTTGTGCTTCCTTCCCTTTGACTCTCCTCTGAAGAGTGATAGCATGGGATCCTCAAAGCAACTCTCCAAAGATCTGAAAACAAAGATAGTTGAGTCTCCTGGTTTAGGGGAAGGCTACAAAAAGCCATCTCAGAGGTTTAAACTGTCAGTTTCTGTAACTGTAAGGAATGGAATCAGGAAATGGAAGGCCACAGGCACAGTTGCTGTTAAACTCAGCAGGTCTGGCAGGCCAAGACAAATACAGGAGCGACATATGAGTAGGATTGTGAGAATGGTTACCGACAACCCACAGATCACCTCCAAAGACCTGCAAGAACATCTTGCTGCAGATGGTGTATCTGTACATCGTTCTACAATTCAGCGCAATTTGCACAAAGAACATCTGTATGGCAGGGTGATGAGAAAGAAGCCCTTTCTGCACTCACGCCACAAACAGAGTCGCTTGTTGTATGCCAATGCTCATTTAGACAAGCCAGATTCATTTTGGAACAAAGTGCTTTGGACTGATGAGACACAAATGGAGTTATTTGGTCAGAACAAAAAGCGTTTTGCATGGCGGAAGAAGAACACCACATTCCAAGAAAAACACCTGCTACCTACTGTCAAATTTGGTGGAAGTGTGGGGCTGTGTGGCTAGTTCAGGGACTGGGGCCCTTGTTAAAGTCGAGGGTCAGATGAATTCAACCCAATATCAACAAATTCTTCAGGATAATGTTCAACCATCAGTCACAAAGTTGAAATTACGCAGGAGTTGGATATTCCAACAAGACAATGACCCAAAACACAGTTGGAAATCTACAAAGGCATTCATGCAGAGGGAGAAGTACAATGTTCTGGAATGGCCGTCACAGTCCCCTGACTTGAATATCATCTATGGGATGATTTGAAGAAGGCTGTCCATCAAATTGAACTGAACTGGAGACATTTTGTATGAAGAATGGTCAACAAGACCTCCATCCAGAATCAGACACTCATCAAAGGTTATAGGAGGACAGCGTCTAGAGGACAAAAGGAGGCTCAGCTAAGTATTGATGTCATATCTCTGTTGGGGGGCCCACATTTATGCACCTGTCTAATTTGTTATGATGCATATTTTCTGTTAATCCAATAAGCTTAATGTTACTGCTGAAATCCTACTGTGTCCATAAGGCTGGTCAGATATTAAAAGGAAGTTGCTACTTTGAAAGCTCAGCCAATGAAAAACAAAAATCTAAAGAATTAAGAGGGGTTCCCAAACTTTTTCATATGACTGTATACTGTTTAACTACCGTACATACATCCACCTATCAGTAGATATGTCTACCACAATCTATCTCTGCATCTTTAATAATAATAATTCATTACATTTATATAGCGCTTTTCTCACTACTCAAAGCGCTCTCCACACAGGGAGGACCCAGGAAGCGAGCCCATAATCTCCTTACTGCAAAGCAGCAGCACTACCACTGCGCCATCTAGAAAGATACGTGAAAGGCGCTACATTTTATACACACACCAATCATCCACAACATTCAAACCACTGGCAGGTGCACTGAACACCACCAATTATCTCATGAGAGTGGCACCCGTCTCGGGATGGGATATCACAGGCAGCCAAGTGGACGGTCAGTTCTTGAAGGGGACGTGTTGGAAGCAAAAAAAAGTGGTCTGAGTGACTAACATTGTGACCGCTAGACCACCACCTCCAAAAACGGCAGGTCTCGTGCGGAGGATTAGCACCTGCCAAAAGTGGTCCAAGGAACTGACAACTAGTGACAGGGTCATGGACGCTCCCGGGCTCGTGGGCGTGCGTGTGGCTCGTGTTGGAAGAGCCACTGCAGCATAAACTGCTGAAAACCTTCACGCTGGCCGAGAGAGAAAGGCGTCAGGAGACACGGAACATTGCAGCCCACTGTATAGTTAAAAGTCAGTCAGACTGCCCATGCCGACCCCTGTCCACCGCTGACAGCACCTATGAGGGGCATCAGAACCGGACCATGGAGTAATGAAAGAAGGTGGTCTGGTGTGCTGGATCTTTTGGGTGCGTGTGTGCGTGTCATTGATGCTGGGAAAGAGATGGCAGCAGGATGCACATATAAGAGGAAGACAAGCCGGCAGTGACGATCTGGGCGATGTTCTGCTAGGAAACCTGGGGTCCTGCCATTGAGGTGGATTGTTACTTGGACACATAGCACCCACCTAAAGATTTTTTGCAGACCACGTACACCCCTTCATGGCAGTGGTATTCCCTGACCGCTTTTCAGCGGGAGGATGCACCAGACCACACTGCAAAAATTGTTCATGAATGGTTTGAGGAGCACATCAGAGAGTTCAAGGTGTTGACACGGCCTACAAATTCCCCAGATCTCAATCCAATCGAGCATCTGTGAGAAGTGCAGGAAAAAATCTGAACCATGAAAGCCCCATCTTGCCACTTCTTTTCCTTTGGCACATGCTGAATAATAATAATAATAAAAAAACATTTATCTTCCCTATGGATTGAGCAAAATGTTATAAATGATGCCTGGAAAGGCAAACTTACTGAGCTGCACAGCCAACTCTGCCACCTGGTGGAGACTCCTGCTACTGCACTAACCTGAAGCAGAGGAGTCGAGCGGAGATCCTGAAGGCGTCCAGCGACTTTTTAAATTAGTAAAGCGGTCTTCACTACTAATGGAGTGCACTTTCTTTCTGCTTTGCACCAAATTATAAGCTGCTTATCATGTGTACTCAGTACAATGTAATTTTTACTTACACGTCTTCTTAGAGCTGAAAATAAATAAAACCCCACCAACAAATACACAAACACGCCAAACACATAGCATGCGTCCTACTCACCTCTTGGAAGTTTTCACATTTTTCTTGCTGTAACACTTTGAATCACAGAGGATTTCATTTGGCGTTCTTGACACTGGTCAGCAGGAAAATATCCTTAAATGTCAAAGTGAAAACAGGTCAGTGGTGCGAATGAATTCCAAATATAAAACATAAACTCATTGTTCTCGTAAGTTTACTATGACGCCCCTAAATCATCACTGATCACAGCCTATCAGCCTTAGAAGTCACAGAATTAAATCAATGAAGCACAGCGGAGGCCGAATCAGGCTGTGGGGATGCAGGCCCTGGAAGGCTTGTGAGGGTCAAAATACGAGGAAATCCTGGTGGGGTCTACAAGAAAAGGATGCCTTGGAAGAGGATTTGCTTTTCCAATACGACAACTCTTCTCAACCACAGGGGCACAGGTAACTCTGATACAAGATTTGTTCTTTGTTCATCCATTCTATATGCAAAAAAAGACATAGGTGCCTACTCATGATAAAAAGTGTGCGCGTTTAAAAAATTGGGGGCTACAACACAGACAAAAAAAAATGATTAAGGAAATGTGAAATGCAAGAAAAACCCACCAGTGCATTCCAATTGCTACATGTTTCTGAAGTGTCGCAGCTCAAGCCAATCACTGCTTTAATCGAATGTCCCCCCCTCAGTATTCCGATACTGGCAGACTGCTACACTGCACACCCCCCCTGGTCTAGTTCCCACCAGTAATGGCTTCTTTCTCAGAGTTTCAGACGTGACAGTGATGGCGCCACTCCAACAAATTCACAGGCATCTGGTACTGTGAGTGGTTTGAAGTTGGCAAGTCACTGGGTGGTCTTGGTTGTCTGTTAGGGTGCTTCGGCTTGAGGTATTACCCGTTGTTAATTTTGCGGATTGAGGATATACAGGTACATAAGATGAAGAAGAAGAAACGGGTACATCAATACACAAGTATATTGGATTTGAATCGTGTGCAAAATTAATATAAACAGTCAAATCAGGATCGAGTCCCTTGTAATCAACAGTGGTCTACATCAGGGATGTCAAACTCAAGGCCTGGAGGGCCACAGTGGCTGCAGGTTTTCATTCCAACCCTTTTCTTAATTAGTGACCTGTTTTTGCTGCTAATTAACGTCTTATGAATTCATTTTAATTGACTTACTCTTGAAGACTCAGACCCCTTAATTGTTTCTTTTTTCTTAATTAGCTGCCAAACAATAACGAGATACAAAATGAACCAAAACAACTGGTGTCCATCATACAATATCTGAAAATAAAAAGGGTGGCGGTCTCAGGAATGTTGATCTGCTCAGGCCCTCAAAACATTTTAAATGGAGCTCTTAGAGAAGTAAAGAAAAAAAATCCACAATTTCGGACAGGTCTGCTATTGCACAATGAGAGCAGCAACAAGCCACGGAATTAAAGAACGGGTTTAATTAACAACAAGAATCGGCGTCTAATGAAGCAACTGGTTGGAGTTTGAGGCCCTGACTTAGGTGGTCTTCTGTTGGCTCATGCACTTCACGTTTAATTTCTGTTTAAGGAAAAAAATGAAGTGATTCAGGGGATCAAATCTTAAAAAAATAAGTCAATTAAAATAAATTCAAAACAAGTGACTTAGCAGCAAAAACAGGTCACTAATTAAGAAAAGGGTGAGAATGAAAACCTGAAGCCACTGCGGCCCACCAGGACTGGAGTTTGATATCCCTGGTCTACATGCAGCCTAATGCTGCACTCCATTTAACGGAGCTGGGATGCGTGTCACATCTGAGTGGACCACACGCTCCAGTAAATCATTTGGGGGGGCTGGGGAAGGGGGGGGCGACCAAAATGGACACATCCAGGAAAACACTTGGTGTGCTTGCTTTGTGCACAATATTCCATGTAGTTTTCACATCCAAACACCACAGCAACATGCCCACTGATAGAAGTCGAACAGTGCTCTGTGTGTGAACTTTAATGAGACACAAACAGACAGAAGTGCTAATAATCAAGATAACACTATGGCTTTCACTAAAGTTTGCCGTGTATGTCACCAATGGCATCACAATCTGAAGTCGGACTTGACAGACCAGGGCCAAGTTATCGAGTAGATTAGCAGACTTGTTTCTGGTGTTCCAGATGAAAATTGACATCCCACTTCCAGTCGAACACAACATAAGCTGCCTGTAGCAACACACAGACTGGGCCATAGCCAGCATGGACTTTACACTCATATGTGCCATCACATTATTCCAGGATGGGTTTGTAGGGATGTGGAATTCAACGTGTTTCTAAGACTGCTTCATGCAGTGTTCAGGAGTGTTACTTTTAATGTATTCATTTCTTACACACACACACAAAAAAAAAATGTGGCATCTCCTATGCATCCCATACACAGCATACCCCCACTTTGCACTCCTGACCAAGAATAACGCCAAAGCTAAACAGGAGGGGCAGACTTGGAATCTGGATTTTAATCCAATGGAGAATTTGTGGCTGTTCACTCACAATCAACATGTAACCTGCAAAGCATACTGGGGGGGAAATCCACAGAGGGGAGACGTGCAAAGCAGTGAAAGTGCGGACAGATTCAAGGCTGCCACGGTAAACACTGACTTGAAGTGGTGAGTACTCGCGTGTTCAGCCAATTTAGGTGTTGTGTTTGTAATTCTTTACTACCACTTTGTAGAGATCTGGGGCCTCATGCATAACACCGTGGGTAGAATTCATATTAAAACATGGCGTACAGACAAATGCACAGAAAAAAAATCCAGATGCATAAATCTGTGCGTTCACCAACTTCCATATCCTTCCTCTCCATAAATCCCAGTCAGTGTGAAAATTACAAGAGTCTTTTCCTGTTGTGAATTTCCCCTTGGGACTAATGAAGTATCTATCTATCCATCTATCTATCTAAAACTAACGCATGTGCACGTGCCTTCTGCCACACCCCAACTCCTCCCAGAATTACACCTCTTTGAATATGCAAATCAATATAAATAGTCCTTACCTCGGTGTTCTGTGAAAAGGCAATGGTAAATCACAGGGGGAAATAGAAGAATTTCAGTGAATAGCAAGTGGAGGCAAAGAAAAACATACTATTTGTTGGTTTAAACAGTGGGATAAACAACAAAAGGAAGCTGATCGGATGACAGAGTGTCGGAGAAACTCGAAAGCTCAAGTTCACAAAGTCGCACAGTGCAAAAAATAAAAAAAGAAGTTGTCAGATATCAAAGTTGCCGTGAAAAGTTGAGTCGTAGCCCACCATCTGAGTGTCATATGAAAGCTTATTAGGGTACAGAGAAAAATAAATAAATAGGGACACAGTGGGGAAAAAAGCTTAAAATGTCAACTTTAATCTCGAAATTTCCACTTTAATCACGTGGTTATTTTGTCATTAAAGTAGGACATCATAAACTTAATCTTAAAATCGTTTAATTTACTAGTTTCTCAAATCCCATTGTAACTAAAGTAGCACGTTAAATGCTTTGTTTTGTATGTGTTCTTCTTTGTGCTCTGTGTGTGTGAATCACTACGTGCTTCTTAAACGGGCTTTCTCTTCCTCCGACAGGACACAGAATCCTTTACATTCGTGATATTACAACTCTCTGAATAATTAAAAAACTGAGATGTATACGTGATATCATTTTCAGTATTCATATATCAATTAAAGCATGCATTAAACATAGGAACACGGTGCCACAGTAATAGTGATGAGCTGGCGCCTCGTCCAGAAACTGTCTCACACAAGATGCTTGCTGCGCCGTGCGTGACCTTCGGTGAAATAATT